>NC_056745.1:224693395-224930895 GCF_019279795.1 Protopterus annectens
TATTTTTAAGGTGTTCTTTTAGTATTGATTTAAAAGTAGGATAGGAGAGAGTGCCTTGAATTTTTAGTGGAAGGGAATTCCAGTATTTAGCAATTTTGTTTGAGTAGAGGGAGCCTGCATGGGTGTTATAAGAGTGTGTAATTTTAAGCAGAGGTCTGCTGGTAGATCTGAGGGGTTTGCTGCTGACATGTAGTTGGACCAGGGTTGCAACTGCAGGGCAGTCATTTGGGTTTTGAATAATTTTGTGGGTGAGTGTCAGTTGGTTTAGTGTTAAGAGGTTTGGGAGTTCGAGCCAGTTTAGTTGTTTAAGAGCAGTACAGTGGTAAGCTTTATGAGGGAGATTTGCTGCAAAGTTAGCTATTTTGTTGTAGCACAATTCAAGGTTCTGGAGGTTGGTTTTGTGTAAGTTGGTGAAATTTTGTGAGCACTATAATAGAGTAGATAGAAGTACAGATCTGGCAGTGGCTACTCTGGCTTCTGGTGTTAGATAGGGTTTTGTCCTATAGAGTGCACTGAGTTTGGCATGTCATTTTTTGATTGTTTGGGATATGTGAATGTCAAATTTCAGTCGGTCATCTATAGTAATACTTAAGAGTTTGGCCTGTTTAGTTGGCTCAATTTTAGTGCCATTTGTGGATAAAATAGAGAGGGGAGGAGCATTGTTTTTGTTTGTTGGGTTAAGAATGAGTTGGTTGTAAGTAAGGAATTATTCAGTTTCCTAAAATGCTTTTTGCATTTTGAGTTGGACTTCTAGGGGGGTGGGGGCTGATACAATAAGACTTGTGTCATCGGCATACTGTATGACTGAGGCTGGTTGAGTAGCAGACATAAGGTTATTTGTAAAGATGATGAAAAGAAGGGAGCTCAATATGGACCCTTGGAGAACGCCCATGTACGCAGTCAGATGAGGGGAGAGATTTTGGTCCCATCCAGTGGCTTGTTGCCTTTTTGATAGATAGCGGTGGGACCATGTTAGGGTAGGTTGACTGAGGTTGTAAGTGGCAAGTTTGTGGAGAAGGAGTTGGTGGGAATTGGTGTCAAAAGCCTTTGACATGTCCAGGAAAATAGCGGAAACTAGCTGACCATTGTTCATAAGGTGGTGAATGGTGTCAGTGAATGCTATAAGGGCAGTGTTAGTACTATGGTTGGGGCGGAAACCATACTGGGTATCTGCTAGAATATTATTTGATGTAAAGTGGTTTAAGAGTTGTTGCTGAATACATTTCTGAAGAAACTTGGCTATGCGAGGGAGGATTGCTATGGGGCGGTAGTTAGCGACATCTCTAGAGAGGCCACTCTTGTGGAGGGGAATGATGTGAGCTATTTTCCAGAGGTGGGGTACATATTGTTTGGAGATAGAATGACTGATTAGAATTGAGAGAGGGTAGGCAATGGATGGGGCTGTGATTTTTATGAACTCATTTGGTAGCAGGTCAGCAGCAAGGCACCAAGGTTTTAATTTGATTACAAGACTTTTTATGTATCATGTTTGAATAGGTTTAAAAGAAAAGGTTTCTGTTATGCCAGATTCGGGGGAGGGAATTGTGAGTGGTGGGTGTTGATTGCATTGTAGGAGGCTGGATATAGAGTTAAAGAAGTATGAGTTAAACTGTGATGCTAAGGGTTCAGAGGTATTTGATGTAGTAGGAGAGGGGCTGGTTGGTTTAAGAAAGGCTGGACAAAAGCATGTTTAAGTCAATAGGTTGTAATCTTGGGCTGTTGGTGTTGGGGTGGGGTGTAAAAGTGCACCAGTTATAATACATGGAAAATTGAAATATTTCTTTTATTTTTTCACAGGTGAATCTCTGGATTAATAATGTTCTTGGCTTAATATAATCTCATTTGTTTGTGAATGCAAGTGTTTTTTAAAAAAATGAGTAATCAAAATGTAACAGTTTTCTTTAAGCAAATAAACATTCAGTGCTAGTTGAGAAACCTGGAGCTTTGGGCAAGCCTACATTTTGTTTGTATGTTTCTACAGAAACAAGCTGAGTAAATGTGAAGGCAATAGTTTGAGAGGTCTGGGCATTGTTTAGTGAAAAAAATTTAAAATTAAATGGTACATGGGGCAAGCAGTTCAGTAAAAAAAATAAAGAAGGAATTTAATAAGAGATAACAGCTTTTCTGGTAACTAAATACTTTAATGCATTTACTAAAACAGTGTATAATTTATTTTTATTTAAAAATAGCTGTTGCACTTTTTTATTAGGCTCAAAGTTAATGCTTTTTGAAAATGTACAAATTGTTTTTCACATCTGGGAAGGAAAGAAAGATAGGACAAGAACAAACAGCAATTAATATAAGTAAGACCACTGGCTGTAACATTCATCTTAACATGGATAACTTTAATTATAGGTGATTCATCAGATCACACATGCACTCAGGTCTCTCAGCAACAACTACCATTATAACTCTGTCATAGCTCAAGTTGGAGTGAATGACCTGAGATGTACCTCACTGGACTATATGAAGACAGACATTATTGATCTTTCTAAGTGTCCCAGGAAGATATGTCCCTAGTCTTGAGCAGCATATTACCCTCACCTAGAATGATTCCACAGTGTAAACAAAAAATGATCAGTTTCAATAACTGGCTTAGTTTTTGGTGTCATTCAAAAGGGATCCAGTTTCTGTCAGCCTGGGATGACATGGTCAACAAACCTTGCTGCTTAGCCAGAAACAGTTTGCACCTGGCATTACCAGGCTTTCAGCTGCTGGCAAAGGCTCTTGCATCCCAATAGTGCCTTTTTTTAGGCAATTACTCAAAAACAAAATTGCAGACCTGAAAATTGCCAGTCATAACAAAATAAGGGTTATGCTGCTAAACACTAGGAGCCTAAACCAGAAACTGCACACCCTGGAAGCACTCCTATGACTGGAGGATGTAGATGTCTGTGCAGTCACAGAAACCAGGTTCAAGGCCTTAGGGAGTACTCTGGCCTTTCAAGGCAACAATACCTTATACGGCTTCAGACTGCAAAATGAATGTATGAGAACCACAGAAGGCAGTGTTTCTATCTATATTAAAGATAAATTCACCTCCTGACTTGTTAGACAGGTCAACTCCACGGAATTACTCCAAGTTCAGATTACTGTGTTTAAGACCCCCATTCAAGTTATAGCTAGTTATAGATCCCCTCCATGAATCATGAGCACATGAGGCCTACTTAGCCAAACTGGAGTCAATGCAAATATTGGCAAACACCCTGGTCATGGGGGGTTTTAATAATCCCACCATCGACTGGGAAACCTACTCTAGCCCTAACTCACTAGCACAAAAGTTCCTTGACTTTGTTAACTCAAATGCCCTATAACAAATTGTGCAAACCCCAAAAAGAGGAACAAACATACTAGATATGGTCCTGACTAACATGACAAACTGATGCACCATCACAACTGTTGGACCCTTATTATTAAAATTTGACCACAAATCAGTTGCCTTCAAACTGGCACTAACACCAGAACTCACAAAGGGCAAAGTCAGACTAAAAAACATCACCAAGGCAAACTATTCCCTCCTAGGGGAAGGTATAAATGCATTGCAGGCACCACCCCCAGCTGGTAGGGGTAAATACACCAAAGCTTACACTAAAGCCATGTACAGGCACTTGTATAAGTGTATATACTCAGCTGTTCCTGACAAAATCAAAGCTAGAGCCTCAGGTAGAAACAAGCTGCCCTGGTGGGCATGCAGCCTCAACAAACTTTACAACAAATGCAAAAGGTTACTATCTAAGAAAACTAAGGAGGCGAGGCCCCACATTGGAAAAGTATCCTCCTCAGCCTCAACAGGCACATAAGACATGTCAAATCCTCTAAGGGTAACTTTGAGAAAAACTTAGCAATCACAGTATAACCATAAGGCCTTTTAGAGCTACATATATAGCCTAAAAGGTGGGACCCAAGCATGAGACCCAAGCACGTGCTGAACTAGTGACTAACAGATCCCACAGAGATCACAGATCTGCTGGTGGACAGATTTGGTGAAATTTCACACCCTTATCCCCTCCAAACTTATCACAAACCTTGCCCCCAACTCTCCCCCTCCACCCTACATATCCAAAGAGCAGGTCAATAAAGCCTTATCTAAGGCAAAAAAAAACAGCCTCTATGAGGCCAGACGACATCCCAGGCTATCTTCTAAACAAACTAAAACATGAACTAGCATCACCATTAAGTACCCTATTCAATCACAGCCTAACAACAGACTATATTCTTGTGAAATGGAGAACAACAACAGTTATTCCCCTCCACAAAAGTGGCTTAGCAACAGACCCGTGGAATTATAGACCCATAACTCTGACCAGCCTTAACTGTAAGGCCATGGAACATATCATCATGGACTTCATAAATACAGACATTGGCAATCTCCAAACCTAGGATCTGACCCAATTCAGCTTCATCAAGGGCAGATCCTGACTGTTAAACCTGGCAGATTTCTTCAAAAATGTGACCAGGGCCATTGACAAGGGCAAATTTGTGCACACACTATACCTCAACATGGCCAAGGCCTTCAACACAATCTCACACTCAGACATTACCAATAAACATCGCAAACTTTATGTAAACCCCTTTATTGTTAGACGGGTTGCCAACTGGCTCACAAACCAGTCACACACTATCAAAGTGGGTGACTCCACATCAACCAGCAGACCTGTCACCAGCAGGGTGCCACAAGGGTCAGTGCTGGCCCCCCTCATTGTTTGGTATATACTTATCAGAAGTTCATGTCAAAACTAAGAGGCTGTGGCTGACCAAGTCTGCAGACAACTGCAAGTTGGGTGCTTACCAATATACTTCAGGAGGGCCTAACACAGACCAATGACTTGTGTCTTAGTCACAGTCTCAAACTAAGTGCAAAGAAATGCATCATCATTCCCTTTGGTAAAAACAATGTTCCATTGTACTATAAAATTAACAACAATACCCTATGTAGCTATGAAGTAGTAAGGGATCTGGGATCACAAGTAGAATGTGACCTTAACTTTGACCACCATGTGTCTACTGTAGTAAGGAAGGCGTTCTAAGTAGCACATTTGATTATCAAAAGCATTGCTTCTAAAGCAAAGGAGGTTATAACCTCTCTATATTCATCACTAATCAGGCCAATAACTGAGTATAATGCCCCTTTTGGCACGTACTGTACAAAGCACCTGTAGCAATTGGAGAGACCTCAAAGGTTACTAACAAAGAAGATCAAGGGACTGCAGCACTTGCCTTACACAGCCTGACTAAAGTCCCTGTCACTATACACAGTATTGTATAGACTTCTTAGGGGAGACTTATGCCTGGCTTAAAGAGCAGTCTCTGACCCAAACCTAATAAATTTGATGCACATCCACAAATCAAACGGGACTAGAGCCACCAGTTCTAGGGACCTAAATATGGCCTGCCACTTGAATAGGACATGTTGGAGGAACAGATTTGTCTCCCAGTGAATGCCATGTCTTTGGAATAGATTGCCAATTCATGTGAAGCAGTGCACCTCTATGACACTGTTCAAAAGGAAACTGGATGAGTGGATGGGGCACCATAAATTCTTACCAGGGATAGCACCCACAATCCTCTTGAACATGGGCAGTCATTGCTAAATACAATCCTGGGTACTGGCTAGAGTATCACTGGTATTACATTGGGATGAAATGACTAGCCTTGAAATAACCTCCAGGTTGATACCCTAGTAAACATCTATGATCCTATGAATTAATGCCTGTGGGTGCAGCTGCTGATTTGGTACATCTGTTCCTATCAGGAGAGTTAAACGTCATTGTTAGAAGATGTACATAGTTTATGTGTCTGTTTTAAGTTAATAGGTTATCGGGATGTTCTGGGGGGATTTATTTGAGGGTTTTCATTAAAATAAGAAGTCTTGTAAAATATGACATAGTGACATAAGTTCAAGTAGGTTCAAACAGAAATGTCAGCTGTATAAAGGATTCACCTGCCAAACATTATTGGGTGCATGTAACACAAAAGCTGGAAGAAGACATTTAAAAAAGCTGTCCTATACAATATGTGGGAATAATAACGTCTTATCATAATGGCTACAGTAAACATATTATTTTGGAACATGAATGGCCTCACAGATATAGGCAAAAAGATAAGAGTATTGAATTATATTAAAAAATGCAGGGTGCAAATAACAATGCTACAGGAAACACATTTGGAAAGAAGTAAGCACGTGAATTTAATAAAAGATTTCAGGATGGATATTCAGCAGAATATCAGAAACAAAGGAAAAGGGAGTACTTATACTAACTGCTAGAGGAGCTTTAACCATGATAAAAGAGAAAAAAAGGATAGTAATGGTAGATTTGTGGAAGTAAGGGGCCACTGGCAAGGGAGGAGGATTACATGGCATTTATTTATATTCCACTTAATATTGCTATTGTGTAGCTTAAGAAAATTTGGTGAGAAATAATCAGCTTTCAGCAGGGAATGTAACTTATAGGTGGTGACTGAAACTTGATTTGCAACAGTGAGGTTGTATCTAGGGGACCTTGGAAAGGAAAATATAACAAAAGGGGGTAGAATTATAAAGAAATGTATGAAAATATTTGGTATGGAAGACATGAATTCAGTAGTAGAAACTCAGAACATACATATTATTCCCCAAGGTACAATAACTGGGATAGAATAAACAGAACTTATATTTTACAGGAACATGTACATTTAATTGAAAGCTTCAGCACACATCCAATAACTATTTCAGATTGTGTGCCAATAACAACTAAAATAAAAATGCAGGGCATTGAAGAGCAAATGAGACACTGGAGCTTCCCTACCTACCTGTTAAACAGAGAGGAATTTAAGGAATGGGTAGAGGAAATTATTTCAGAGTTATTAGGGAAGATAGAAATTTCTTGGGAAGTTATAGCTAGTGAGTGGGATAAAATGAAAGCAGAGTTTAAAAATATGGTAGAAATAAAAGAAAAAGAGATATGGTTGAGAAAAAACAAGAGTTATTTAGAAGGGCTGAGAAAGGTTTAAGTATTACAGAATAAGAGGGATCTGACTGCAAAAGAAGAGGTGCAAATGTAGAGCACTAAAGAGAAAATAGGGGAGTATCTGGATAATATGTATGTGTTCAGAAAAAAATGTTATTAGGCAACTGTTTTTTTTTTTATAACACCTTCATATCACAAAAACATTTAGCACAATGACTTAAGTAACAGAAAGTAGAAAGGGCTGTTGCTAAACTTAAGTAGCCTATAACAGGAAAAATTACCAGAAAATTTATAGCGATAATAAAGATTTTTCAGAAATGTTATGAACATTTGTATAAAGCAGGGAAATGTGGAAATCAAGAAAGAGCACAAATAGAAATATTTATGAAATATTTCGAGGACGAGTGTAAGGCAGTTCACAGCCTATCTGGACCTCGCCAAGGTCTTTGACACCATCCTCCACTCTGGAATCATAGATAGACTTACTAAGCTGGGCATTGATTCCTACATCACTCGATGGGTTGCCAACTGGCTTACTGACAGAACTCACACTGTAAAAGTAGCCGACTCCAAATCCAGCTCCAGACAAGTGACAAGTGGAGTACATCAGGGTTCAGTCCTGTGACCGCTCTTGTTTGGCATCTACTTCTCTGAAGTACAGGCCAACACTAAGGGAATCTGGCTAATAAAGTTTGCAGATGACTGCAAACTGGGAGCCATTACTGAATCCCCAAATGTTGTGGATACTCTACAAAAGGGCCTTACAGAAACAGATGCTTAGTGCCAGAGCCATGGGCTCAAGTTCAATGCCAAGAAATATATAGTTATCCCCTTTGGGAAAAAAACATGTACCCGAGAATTACCACATAGGTGGCAGTACACTAAACACAGAAAGTGAGATAAGAGACATAGGGACACAGGTGGACAGTGGTCTCACCTTTGATAACCACATTGCCACAACAGTCAGGAAATCCTATGTGGCACACCTCATCACTAAGGGCTTTTCATCCAGAAAAAAGGAGGTCACTGTCCCACTGTAGTCATCCCTCATTAGACCCATTATAGAATGCAACTCCCTGTTTGGTACGTACCTCTTAAGACATCTGCAACAACTGGAAAGGCCGCAGAAATACCTCACTAAAAGAATCACAGGCCTAAAGCAGATGGTCTACTCTGACTGCCTTAAAAAACTCCAGCTATACTCTGTTGCATATCGTCTACTCAGAGGCGATCTCTGCTTAACATACAAGGCCATGTCAAATCCAAAGCTATTGGACATGCTACACTTAAAGAAATCCCAATCCATCAGAGCCACATGCACCAGGGATCTAAACCTTGTCATCACAATAAATAAAACATGCTGGTGGGATAGATTCCTGACCCAGAGATTCCCCAGACTCTGGAATAGACTGCCCATACACATCAAGCAGAGTGCCTCTTTGGCCCTCTTCAAAAGGAACCTTGATGACTGGATGGGAGAAAAGAAATTCACCTCGGGGATCACATCAGTCACCCTACTTGACAGGGGTCCAAGGAAGTAAATAGTGTGGGAAGAAATAGCCAGGGAATTGTTATGGCTAGGCTTGTATAGGCCCTAGGGCCGATAGCCTAGTACCAACCTATGAACCTATAAAGACTTAAGTATGCCAAGGTTAGAGGAAGCTGAGGCTCAACAATTAGTTAAGCTAGGAGGAAATGAGATAAAGATTGTGATGTATAATTAAGCTGTAGGAAAGTCTCCAGGAATAAATGGTATTCCCATGAAAGTTTGGAAACTAGGAGGGAAGAAAGTGATAAAGATCTGGAAGATTTTGTTTGACAGCATTTTAAAAGGAAGGGAATTATCAACAGCTGGAATAAAGCTGTAGTGGCTGTAATACCTAAAGATTGTAAAGATCCATCAGACAAAGCTTCATAGAGGCCCATTTCAGTTTTAAATTATGATTATACAGTGTTTATGTCTATAATATCTAAAAGAATGGCAAAGGTGTTGCCAAAATTAACAGATATGGATCAATGTATTTTTTAGAAGCAAAGCATTTGACAACATTAGTAGAACAATGGTGATCCACAGAGTGGCAGAATGCAAGAAAATACAGTTGTTGTTGGGTCATGATGCAAAGCTTTTGGCAGTGTAAACTGGTATTTTATGAGTAGGACAATAGAAGCATTTTATTCCCTGATATAATATGATTAATTTGGAGGCTATATGAAGGATTGGTGGCAAAAATTAAAATGGGAGGATTCCTTTCTGATAAGTTGTGTTTGAACAGAGGAACCAGGTAAGGGGTGTACTGTTTCTCCTTTTTTGTTTTATATTTAGATCCATTGCCAAAGAAAATAAGGGTCGCATAAACTCAAGTTATGGTAATCAAGAAAAGTTGGTCTTATTTGCAGGCGATATTATTTTGTATATTTCGGATTCCAGTCACTCAAGATAGATTTTATTTATTGGCATTACCTCAAGAAAGGGAACACAAACTGGCTTTCAGTGATCCATGGCTAATGGTGAATGATGATGATTTAAGTGCTAAGTTTGAATGTTTTGAAAAACCGATGTTTAAGAAGGTAATGTTGTCCTATGATACTAAGTTACTGGAAAAATGTTTGAGTTTAAATATTACTCTCAGAGGTTTTCATGTGGATCGTTTGCCTCCTTTGGATTTCAGTGAGGAGGAAGTTGATTTAACAGAGGAGTGGAAGCAGGTATCCTTACAGTGTACATTTGGTTGGCTGTGGGTGCTGGTGAAAAGAAATTTAAGGTTGCATGATAAAATACAAAAAGAGATTGTGCATCTGCAAAAATTCATTTGCTAATGAAATAACGGATTCCTGTTATGCTGATAAAATGAAGAACATTAAATCAAAAATACACAGGGCTGAGATGGAAATTCTACCTCAGAAAAAGAAAAAGCTAAATAGAGACATTAAGGACGTTGGGAGTAGCCTTATTTGCATATGGCAATTGAAACCTCTTCGTAGGAGTTCAAAGGTGAGGTCTGTGGAGAATCATGATGCTACAGGATGGAATTCCTCTGTTTCCTCAGTCGATACTTGCTCTAGCAAAAAAAAAGCATGTGGTTTGAAGACGCACATTTGGATTATAAAACCCGAATGGCAGAACAACTTGATGCAAATGGAAGCAATTTTTGTTTCACCCAAATGGCTAATAGAGAGAGAGAAAAAGTTGGAGTTGAGGAAAAAGTATGTGAGAAGCATATTCCATTCATCAGGATGTAATCTGGACATTGTTGACATTCTAGTTTTAGAAGAGAATCTAAGTGTAGTACAGTGCCTAATAGTTCAGACATTATTCATCTGTCTGATTTAAATGTTACATCAGTGGCAAGAAATGTCTTATTAAAAGGGGATAAGTTTTTGCCAAATAGGAGCCCTACTTTAGCTGAGATTTTAATTGATCTTAAGAAATTTTATAGATAGTTGCATTTAAAAGTGTTCTTTCATGACAGTTCAAGAAGGTAAGATAATCATCATCATCATCATCAGCCCCTTTTTCACATTTTTTCTACATGGGGTCGGGGTATCATTTTTACTGTTACCAACTCTTTCGATTCAGTGCCACACTTTTGTCTTCTTCAATACTCATGCCTGACTGTCACAGATCTTCTTTCACACAACCCATCCACCTCTTTGCTGGATGTCCTCACTTCTTCTTACCTTCTTCCTGGCTGTCCCAAATCTTCCTCACCAGATTGTCTTCTACTTTTCTGCACGTGTCCAAACTACTGTAATCTGTTCTCTTTGATCTTTTCTGCAATTGGAACTACTTTGGCTTCTGCTCTTATTTCCACATTTCTTCATCTATCCCACAGTGTGCATCCTACCACCCTTCTCATGCAATTCATTTCCATCACCTGTAGCTTCTTCATCTGCTCTGCCTTTACTGCCCAGTTTTCTGTACCATACAGTAGTACTGGTCACACCACTGTCTTGTACACCTTACTTTTCAGCTTCTTTGGCATTCTTCTGTCATATATTACACCTGACACTCTATGCCATTTGGCTGCAGCCCCTCTGATTCTAGCTTTGACCTCTTCATCCAAACTTCCCGTCTCCTTAACCTCCCCTCCAGATACTTGAAGCTGTTTACCTGTCAAACTATCTTCCCTTCTATCTCTATTCTCAGTTTCTTCTGATTTCCTCAGTTTGCTGCCATTACCACTGTCTTATCTCTGCTTAGTTTCATCCCATGGGTCTTCGGTTTTGAATTCCATTCTCCTATCCTTTGCTGAAGTTCTAGCTCAGAGTCTGCCTGCAATGCCACATTGTCTGCATACAGCAACTTTGTTGTTCTATCCCCTTTGACCTGTTTGCTAATGTAGTCCATCACCAGTATGAACAGCAATGGGCTCAGAGCTGAACCCTGGTGTACACCCACTCCCACTGGGAACCCCTCTGAGACGCCGAGCACTGTCTGTATTTGAGTTATTGGGTCCTTGTACATAGCCTCCACTAATTCTATCATTGTTTCTAGGACTTCAAACCACCGCCCAGAAGGTGACAGACTACTAATAATGCTGATTTCGAAATGGATGACAATTCTCTTCCAAATTTATCAGTATATGAAACTGATTTTCTTGATGAATTTTCTGATATTTGTAATGAAATGGAAGATAGGATTAAAAAGGGTTTTAATGTTTTTTGTATAGGATATGGGAACTCAACTCTTTCAGGTCTTTTTTGTGACAATAAGTTCATGCCACCTAAAATCTCCCCTGCCATTTGTCTTTTTTAAAAAAATAGTATGTAAGAAAGTAGAACTTCAAGTTGGTAAATTTTTATGGACCCAGAAGAGTTATAACCTTAATATAGACGAATGGCTTGATTTCCAACAACTTTGGGAAAGGATGAATGATAATGGGTTTTGGCATGCAAATGAAGGGGAGGGGTTAA
This sequence comes from Protopterus annectens, assembly GCF_019279795.1. Lineage (NCBI taxonomy): Eukaryota > Metazoa > Chordata > Ceratodontiformes > Protopteridae > Protopterus > Protopterus annectens. Next base: position 224,705,257 of record NC_056745.1, read on the forward strand.
CTGGGTTATCATGAGTAAGTCTAAATACTGTCAGATGGTTACAGACTTGTTATCTAATCAGATGGAATATGCAAAACTAATGAGTAAACCTGTAAACTCCTTTAATATGACCTTATTGGAAATTTTGGAAAGAGGGAACAATTGTTTTTTTGTATCTAATGACATAAAGAAACTATATATCATTAAACCTATTGATCCAGTTTTCTATGCAATTCTCAAAGTACATAAACATTTGTTAGATCTCCCAGGTAGACCTACTATATCAGCTGTGGGTTCTTATTTGCAAAATGTATTTATTTGTTTTACATTTTTAGCTTGAGTTTTTGCAAATGGTGCCTCACATATTAAAAACACATTTGAGCTCTGTGGCAGTTTAATGGGAGTTGTTGGAGTGAAGATTGGTATTGGGTAACTGTAGATGTCAGTTCTTTGTATGCTAACATACAGCACAAGTTGGGCTTGGAGGCAGTTCTTAATATTATGGGAGGGGCGTACCTTCTTTTAGATTTCTTTGCTTGTGTTTTGTTTGATGCACAATTACTTTTGTTTTGAGAATGAATTTTTTTGCAGGTCAAAGGTACTGCGATAGGAGCTCCTTTTGCTCCCACTTATACAATAACATATATGGGAGACTTTGAAAACAAATTTTTATATTTGACATTTTTTTCAGAATATGTAGTTCTATATAAAAGGTACATAGATGATTTTTTTATTTGTAGAGAAAATAAGAGTGGATTTATTGAATTCAGCAGGAATTCCCATGGTCTAAGATTCACACATGAATTAAACAGGAAATCCATTAATTATTTGGATGTAATATTTTATGTACATGGTGAATCAAATACACAGTGTAAACTTTATAGAAAGAAAACTGCAGTAAATAACTTTTTGCATTCAACCAGTATGCACCCACTACATTTGTTCAACTCTTTTCCATATGGGAAATTTAAGAGAACTTTCACAAATACATCAGAAAAAAAATTTAATAATGACGGCTTGCTGCAGGTGGAATGTAGACTTAAAGCCCGTAGTTATTTCCACAGCACAATTAAACAATGCCATAAGGAAACTTTTGGAAAGTTGAGGAATGAAAGGATATGGAAAATGATGTAGAGATACGTTTCCAGGTGAGAACACATAGAATAAGGATGGGAATGATGAAAAAATATTTTTTGTTACAAAATATTCTCCTTTCTCTCCAGTTTTGGAGAATATTGTCAAGGACTTTAGGCATGCAGTTAGTCAGGATGAAGTATTCGGTGAGCTTTTTCTGAATCACATTACTTTTTCTTGTGGTAGATACAATAATTTGAAAGAATTGTTAGATACAATAATTTGAAAGAATTGATAAGTTTTAGACATAGATAATCAATTATCCCTTTTGTTAAAAGGGGGTCATTTGCTTAGGGACATTGCAAGGTTTGTTCTAAAATAAAAATAAAAAAAACTTACAGAGACCAAAATCAATGGGAGAAACTTTATTTCTAGAAACCAGGTTTGATTGTGAATCTTGTGGGGTAGTGTATACAACAGGATGTGATCGTAATATTCCTAAGTGGTACGTGGGTCAGACTAAACGCAAAGTTAACATTCACATTTTAGAGCATCTGGGGGACATTAGAAACTGGAATTTGAAAAGTCCTGTGGCAGAACATTGCTATAAAGTACATCATGGTTCAGATATAGGCTTCTTTTTCAGTGTGTTAGCTCAGCCTTATTTGTCAAGAGGGGGAATTTTTTCTAATAAGTTTAGTTAATTAGGAAGCAAAATGACATTAAATTATAGCACACTATATCCTAAAGTCTTAAATTTGGAAGTTAATTTGTGTTTTTAAACTAGGAAGTTGATGACATTTGATTTTTAAATTTGTTTAAATGAATAAAGTCATATATTTGTTTTGAAGAGTTTTATTATGAGGTGTTATTTTTTTTATTTAGAAGATGAATAATAATGTAATCAGTCATAACATTACATTTAGCTGTTAGATTTATGGATTAATTAATTGGTGTAACTATCACATTTATTTTATTGAATAATTACATCATTAAGTGCTCATTAACTGGGTCCAACCTGTATAAAAGTAACTTTGTGGTGTTGGTTATTACCCTGAGAAGGCAAATAATCAAGGTACCAGATTCAATTTGCAATAAAATGAACTGGTGGCACAATAGCTTGGTTTATTCTTTTGTTTCTTCAGATATTGTTTTGTACCTGATAAAACCAGAAAAGATCATCTCAGTGTTGTGGGACATTCTAAGACAGTTAAAAGTCTTTTCAGGATATAAAATTAATGAAGGTAAAACAAAGGTTATAGTTGTAAACTATGTAGCCACACATGAATTGGTTCAGCAATAACTATATCTATAGGGACCTGATAAAATGAAATATTTAGGAATATGGATTAAAAGGGGTTCTGTTATTGCAGCTAAGAATATATGGGACGAGACTAAAAAAATAATACAAAAACTGAGAAACTGGAAGCTCTTGTTCATGGATATGGATAGCAAGATACAAGCAGTGAAAATGTTTTAGTCTCTTTTGTTTCATATGCAGGGCAGGCATACTTTTATCAAACAGAAGAGATGTTGTGGTCAGTGATTAATAAAGAGTTGAAGGATTTTATCTGGGAAGGGGAAGAGGGCAAGGGTCAAGTGGATAAGGTGATCCATCCAACAGAAAAAGGTGGTCTAGGATTACCTGATTTTAAGTGATAGTTTAGAGCTACACAGTTAAGGCTCATATACATAACACAGCAGAAAGCTATAAATCAAAGTGGAAAGGTATGATGAAGCAGGGGGAAAATTCATGACATGAGAGAGAGTGGGATTTTGGATGCAGATTCTTAAGGAGAATAACAACAACCATACAGAATATTATATGCATAAAGCAGCAGAAACTATTTTAAGAACTAATTTAATAGGAGAATAGAGAAAGGGGATTCTGCCAATAGGGATGACTGGAATTAGGGATACAAGGAATAGGCAAGGTAGGCTGAAATTTTCTGGAGAAAACTGCAAAGGAACCAAGGTAACGGGTGCAAATAACTAGAGAGGGGAAAGGTAATAGAGTGTGAAGAGGCCAGAGAAGCATTTGGATTGCTGACTAGCGACTGCCTTCCTTATCAGAGTATGATATCAGAGTATAGGTTAAGAAAAAGGGATAGGGGAATCCTAATTGAAAACCTGCTCTTGTAGAGGTTTTAGTTGAATCTAGAACAAAAGCTGTTCTTGAAAAAGGAATAATTAGTAGGGCATATAAAATATTGCATGATAACTGTAGGAATCAATAAAAGCAGGTTAGAAAGGATTAATAAAAGAGACTGGATAAGCAATTCACAATGAAACAATGCGAGGGCAAATGCATGGCTCACAAATATGCAGCAAAGTCTAGAAGCTTTAGGATTTTTGCTTGAAACTGTTAGCATGTGTATTTTATACCCCAAGCAGATTCCTCAAGTAGATGGCAAATGTTGGAGGTGTGGTAGGGAAGAAAGAGGTAACCTGGAAGATATATTTTAGGAGTGTAATCAGCTTGCAGAATTTAAACATTCCATACAGAGGAGTCTATCAGAAATACTGGGTGAGCAAATAGGTGTAACTAATGGAAGCATTTTTGTGAGATGGGATACAGGACATGAGTTGCCTAGACATAGTAAGGCCTTGGTAAGTTTAATTCCGGTGGCTGCCAAAAAAGTAATTACTAGAAAATGGAAATCAAATTCTAAACCAACTGCATTTGAAATAGTGACAATTCTAATAGGGATAAAGGAACTGGAAGTGTGATATTTAGAAAAGGGTAGGAGCAAATGACATAAAAAAATGAAATTGGGGAGCAATACATGCACAGAATAATATTTTGAGGAGTGAGGTTTGAAGGAAGGCAGAAATTGATAAAGTTATATAAAGCTGGATTGATGATAATTGTATAAAAGAATATATGTGATGCATAATTTTTGTAACTGAATATGTTGACATGGGTTTTCTTTTATATAAATGTATGTTTACCTATTTCTTAAGTGAAAACTCAATAAAGTTGTTAAAAATACATAATTACCATTGAGAACATAGAAATACTTTGCAGTTAGAATGTAAGTAATGGTTTCTTCTATCATGCAAAGTAGATACAATTTCTTCATTTTGGTATTATCTGGGTCTTGCAGATTTAGGCTTCCACTATGAGTAGACAAAACTGAATGTACTGAGGACTGGAATCCCAAACTGCATTTGTTGGGGGAAAAAACAGGCAAAACACTTTTTAAGTGTTTTTTCCGTGGGGTAGGAAAGCCTCTATGCAAACCCTCATGTTGGGCAAACCCCCCACCCCCCAAACTGATACATACTGATTCCACAGTGGCACAAACTCAAAGTAGGGGGCAATTCCATCAGAAAGGCCATAATTGCTGGCAGATCTTACCAAGAATGATTTCCCATGGAGAAACTCATATCACTAGTGCACTGAACCTTGGGCAACTGACACTTCAGAGTTCAGTCTTCATCTACTAGTAGGTTAATGCAGAACTAGTCAAATATAAACGCTGTAAGGTTTAACCATAATAACTGTACTATTCACCTATGTGTAGGCTCATTCTGCTTTTAATAATACCTATGATCATCAATCTGTGCAACTACCCTTCAGTTTTACTTCCTAGTATGTACAACTGGAACTTTTCTTGAAATCATGCATTGGTTTGGCACAGTGGTTAAGGTGCTTACTTCAACGATATATGGTAGGGGTTTGAATCTCACCTTTCCACTGTTTGTTAAGTATTTACTGGTATTTTTTCACCATTTTAAAGCTATCTTTTTGCCTGCTCTGGTAGTCCAGCCAAACTTAATTAACTGACTTGTTAACTGTTTAAATCATTCTTTAGAGCCTCCTGGCTGATTTTCTGCTATTTTAAACAATTTTTTCACTGTCTCAATGCTATTTTTTCTGCTGCTGTGTTAAACATTCTCTAGTGTTTCCTGTTGAAACTAGGGTATATAGTGGCTTTAGCATAGTCCAGATCCAGGCCTGCTGCTTCTGGAACTGTTTGTAGTGGTTTGTTTGTTCTGAGCACGTTTTCCAGGGCATCTTGGATTGGAAGGGGCCTATCTGCACCCTCGTAAGAGAATTGTGTTGATTGGGAGACTAGTGAAGGGAGGCTGGTCTAGGGCTTGGAATAACCATCCTCATTGGTCCTTTTGAATTTTGTTAGAGTTTTTTTCAAGTTTTAGCTTCTGGTATTTAGGCCCTGCATCTGAGCAGGTTTCTGCTTACTTGCACATTGCACTGCAGCTCACATTGCCACGCAATTGTGAACCAAAGCCGGACAGTCAAAGTCAACAAATTGTCCCTTGAAACTCAGGCAGATATATCCATTCACCAAGCTCCACAGTAATCATTTCTGAAAAAGCCACATCTAGTGACAACAGTCTTCAACCCAGGATTATGGACAGTTGGACTACCCTTGTTTCTTCTGCCAACCTTGTTGACTTTGGTCTCTTGATGCAGTGTAGCAACTGCCTCATGTACACAGACAACCCTCTACTAATAACACAATCTAGTACAGAGTGCTAGAGATGTATTTACACCAACAATTTAGACTCCATGCTCTGTCTCACTGACAACAGTAATAAAGAGAAGGTTGTCAACTCACCCACCACTACATATTCACATAGTACCATTTCTCATACACATACCACTACTCAAACACATAGTATGCATCAAACATGCAAATCCATATATGCAGAGGTTCTCTCGAAAAACTTACTGAAACACCAGAGACCTCTAAAACACAAGTCTGCTACAGTTAACACAGTCTTCACATGACACATCCCAACACAAGTGCCTCACCCACCAACCATGTAGGGCATAATACTCAAAAACCAAGTTTTCTTGTCATTGGAGACTCGATAGTGAGACACACGGATGCCCAACTCACAAAGCTGGAAAAGGAAAAAGTCATGGTCAGCTGCCTGTCCAGTGCCAGGATTCACCAAATCACACATGCACTCAGATCTCTCAGCAACAAGTACTGTTATAACTCTGTCATAGTTCTTGTTGGTGTGAGTGACTTCAGATATACCTTGCTGGACTATATGAAGAGAGACATGGTCGAGCTCTGTGAGTATGTGTCCCAGGCAGGTAAGGTCCCCTAGCCTTGAGCAGCATACTACCCTTACCTAGAATGATGCCACAGTATAAACAAAAACTGATTGATTTCAATAATTGGCTTAGGTTTTGGTGTGATTCCTAGGGGATCCAGTTCCTGTCTGTCTGGGAAGCTATGGTCGACAAACCTCACTGCTTTAACAGAGATGGTTTGCACCTGGCAACCCTAGACTTTTGGCTGCTGGAAAAGGCTTTTGCCAACTCCATAGTGCCTTTTTTAGGCAAGGTCTTGAAAACAACATTACCAATGTGAAGGTTACAAGTCTTCCGCACCTTTAGACTGCAAAATGAATGTGTGAAAACCAAACGAGGTGGTATTTCAATCTATATTAAAGATAAATTCACCTCCTGTTTTGTAAGACTGGACAACTCCATGGAATTAATCCAGGTCAAGATTATGGTGGATAAGACCCCCATTCATGTCTTAGCCAGTTACAGATCCTCCTCCATGGGTCAAGACACCCATGAAACCTAATTAACCAAACTGAAGACAATCCAAATTTTACTGAACACACTGGTTATGGGGGATTTCCATTGTACCACCATCAGCTGGGAAACCTACTCTAGCACAAACTCGCTAGTACAAAAATGTCTTGACTTTGTGAATTCAAATGGCCAGGAGCAAATTGTCCATACCCTTCAAAAGGAGCAAACATACTAGATCTGGTCTTCACCAACATGTCAGACAGGTGCAGTGTTGCAACTGTTGGACCCTCATTAGTAAAAATTGACCACAAATCAGGTGCCTTCAAAATAACACTAGCACCAGAACTCAAAGGGGGTGAAATCAGACCAAAGAACATCACCAAAGCAAACTATACCCTCCTAGGTGACGGTATAAATGCATTCAAGCCCCACCCAAGCTGAAAGTGGTAACTACGCCAAAACTTACACTAATGCCCTGTACAATCACTTGGATAAGTGTATAAACTCATCCGTACTAGATAGAATCAAAGACAGAACCCCAAGTAAAATTAAGCTGTCATGGTGGACTTCCAGCATCAATAAACTCTACAATAAATAGAAAAAGTTGCAGTCTAAGAAAACAAAGGCAAGTACTCAACCATGGAAAAGCACCCTCCTCAGCCTTAACCCGCCCCTAACTCCAAATTCTGTCACAATCGCACACTTACCTGACCCGCGGCCTAACCCTAACTCACCCAACCCATGCCCTAACCTGAACTTCCGCACAATCACACATTTACCTTAACCCAACCCGTAACTTTCCACTGCATCGTTGAAAACAGCGAAGCCACAACAACGGCCAACTGAATTCTTTCCCTAGGAAAGAATTCGTTTTTGTGCAGCTTTGCTGTTTTCAGCGTTTACGATATTGGGTTAGATATTAGATCATTTGAAATTCTGCCATTTCGATGATCTAATATAGACCCAAGAACAGGTACTCAAAGTCCTGTCCAAAGCAAAGAACATGGCCTCTATGGGACCAGATGACATCCCAAGATGTCTTCTAAGCAGGCTAAAACATGAACTAGCATTACCACTAATTCCCTTTTGAATCATAGCCTAATCACAGGTTTTGTTACTGCAGAATGGAGAACTGCTACAGTTATTCCCCTCCACAAAGGTGGCCTAGCAACAGACCTAGGGAATTATAGATCTATAAGCCTGACCAGTCTCATCTGCAAGGCTATTGAACGTATTATTATGGACCTCGTAAATGAAGGCATAGGTGACCTCCAAACCCTGGATCCTGCCCAATTTGGCTTCATGAAGGCCAGATCATGCCTGTTAAATCTGGTGGATTTCTTTGAAATTGTGACCAGGGCCATTGACAAGGGCAAATCTGTGCACACAGCGTACCTCAACTTGGAAAAAGCTTTTGACACAATCCCACATTCAGGCAATACCAATAAACTTAGCAAACTGAATGTAAACCCCTTTGTTGTAAGACTGGTGGCCAATTGGCTCACAAACCAGATACACACTATCAAACTGGGGACTCGACATCAATCAGTAGACCTGTTACCAGTGGGGTGCCACAGTGATCAGTGCTGGGCCCCCTACTGTTTGGTATATACTTCTCAGAAGTTCAGGCCAAAACTTAAGGGTTGTGGCTGACCAAGTCTGCAGACGACTGCAAACTAGGTGCAATCATTGAATCCCCAAATGGTGTCAGTATACTCCAGGATGGTTTTACACAGACCAGTGACTTTTTTATTTCTCATGGTCTCAAACTGAATGCAAATAAATTGCATCATCATTGCCATTGGTGCAAATAATGTACCTTCACACTATCAAATCAACAACAATATCCTAAGTACCCATGAATTGGTAAGGGACCTGGGATCACAGGTTGACCACGACCTTAACTTCGACCACCACGTGTCTACCATTGTAAGGATTAGTAAAGGCATCACCTTGAGAGCAAAAGAAGTTATAACCCCCCTATACTCACACTTATCCGGCCCATAATTAAGTATAACACCCCATTTGGTATGTGCCGTACTATGTACCTGCAGCAATTAGAGAGACCTCAGAGATTTCTAACAAAGAAGATCAAGAGCCTCCAGCATGTGCCTTACATGGACCGAATGAAGACCCTGTCACTATACTCTCTATTGCATAGACTTCTCAGGGGGGAGACATATGTGTGGCCTACAGAGCAACCCAAGACCCAAACCTAATGAACTTATTGCATATCCATAAATCAAGTGGGTCTAGGGCTACCCATTCCAGGGACTTAAATATGGCCTGCAACTTAAATAGCGCAGATTTATCTCCCAGCGACTACCATGTCTTTGGAACAGGCTACCAATTCATGTGAAACAGAGTATCTCTATGACACTGTTCAAGAGAAACCTGGATGAGTGGATGGGGCACCATAAATTCTTACTGAGGATAGTGCCCACAACCCTCCTGGACATGTGCAGTCATCACTAAATGCAATCTTGGGTATTGACTAGTACTTCTATGGTATTACATTGGGTTGAAATGACTAGGCTTAAAATGACCTCCGGGTCGATAACCTAGTAATCTCCTATGATCCTGTGATCCTATGATCTGGGTATTGGCTAGGCATGTAATAGTCTGCAGATTGATTACTTAGTGTTTTCTTAAATAGTTTGTCATAATGGTTAAGGTCTTAACGTCACACTAACATGATATGATATGACCTGTTTGAATAGATTTTGCTATGTGTTATTACCCAAACTTGGAAAAGAAAAGCTTGGTAGTAGTTGTTGCCATTGCATGAGCCTGAGTACTCAGAAACTCATATCAGAACAATTCCACCTGAACTCTCTTTTGTGGGCAATGTCCTATAACTTCAAGCTTTATTATTCAGACTCTAAGGTTACTCCATGTCTGAGAAAGATAAATCACTGTCAGGCAGGGCAATGATTCTATCATTTTTTCTTCAGGAAGCTGTGAGATGAGACCACTTGTGAATCAGAAACACGAGTAGTAATGTCTGCAAGACTATGACATTCAAAATACCTCTCAACTGTTCAAATTTTCGCAGAATGCCCACATTTTTGCCTCATATTTTTGGTCTATTCCTTTGTAAAATTTGTAATTCTATGGATACTTGTGCCAAATTAGTAAGGATTGACATCACTAAATAATGAGAGTCATTTGAGTTTCAGACTTCATATCTTTCAGAAAATGCATGGTAACACAAGCTCTTTTATTCTAGCAACTTTCTAAGTTTATAAGAGCAATATTAAAATTGGTCCCTATTTTTAGGGCTTTGTCCCCCCCCCCCATTATTTTTGTTTTTGTCCAGGTTTTTTGTGCTAAGGGGTTGAGAGCTACGACATTCAGTCAAAAGATTGGTCTGTTATGACTGTGCGAGTACAATACAAGCTCAAGTGATCTGATGAGTTGACTGTAAACCTTAAATACTGCAGTCCTGGAAAGCATCTCAAACCAGTTATTAAATGTTCATAGTTAAAATGATCATTCTTCATATGCACCCCAGGAAACCTTTTCACTATGCTGGACTTCTGGCCAGCTGATTGACAGTACTGAAGCTGATTCTCTTTGCAATATCAGTAAATGAATCTTGTATTTGTACTCCTATTTGCAAGCAAGCAGTTTCTGACTCACTGGTGACACAGGACGACCTATATAAGTAAGCATCTTGCTTATGGAGGGCTTTATTTCCTTTCACTCAGTTCTTTGAACGTTTAATCGGATACCGTGACACATTCTGACCTCACTTTGATTATTAATTGCGGGCTTCTTTGTATAGTGCTCTGACTGATTCCCCTGCTTCAGGTAAAATTCAGTTTCACAGTCTTGCTTTCTATATAGCCCATCCATGCTTACAGCACTCACAAATCATTTTTGTAACTTTGTTCCACCATGTGCATATCCTCTAGCTGCTGATTTGTTTTTCACATTTTACACCATTTTCTTTTGGTACAGCTTTTACTTAGCTGACTCAGAACATTTCCTTTTTCCATGATTATAACCACACATTGTGCAGCATTTCTCAGAAATAAGATTTTTTTATATTTCCCATGACTCACTTTCTTTTTCTTCATGTCAACTATCCTTTTAATCTTCATATGGAATTTTACACACATTTCTAATTCTTCTGTTAATACATTGCTTACTTTAAAGTTGTTTCGCTGACTTGTCACATATCCATTCCTTTAATTAACAGCAAATGTTTTCCATGGAACTATGTGCCCTTGTGAAGAACAAAAGGTGGAAGCGTGGCATACTTATTTCTCAGTTCACCATAACTCTGAAATTTCTACCTTATTACAGATATATTGTCTAGTCTCGGTCTTGAGAATCATGCAGAAATGTGACACAGTACATATCTTCTCATGATGTTCACCTATTTTACTCCATTTCAGAAAAAAAAAATTGGATCCAGAATTTTCAGTTTTCATAAATAATACTTTCCAAAGAGACAGACAGAGGGACAGTGAATGACAGTTTTTCTGCCAGTTATAGGTGTTCCATGTTTCATTGAGTATATTTCCTGTCCTTTGGGACACTTAACATATGAGCATTATTTCTTCCTTTCTATATCTTTTTCTAGCATCCATGCATGCCAGTCATTTTGCCTCTTTCATGATCACCCATTTATTCTCCATCTTCAGTGTCAGAGCCAGTTACAGTGCAGTTATCATCCAGGTAACCATAACCCCCTAACAGTGGCATGATGTGCATGGAAACAAATATGAGGGCCTGCAATGTCAGCATGTAACAATGGTGTGATGTGCATGGGAACAGATGTGAAGGCCTGCAATACCAGCATGTAACAGTGGTGTGATGTCCAAGGGAACAGATGTAAGGGCTTGCAATATCAGTATGTAACAGTGGTGTAATATCCAAGGGAACAGATGTAAGGGCTTGCAATATCAGCATGTAACAGTGGTGTGATGTGCATGGGAACAGATGTGATGGCCAGGAATATCAGCATGTAACAGTGGTGTGATGTGCATGGGAACAGATGTGAGGGCCTGCAATGTGGTGTGATGTCCAAGGGAACAGATGCAAGGGCTTGCGATATCAGCATGTAACAGTGGTGTGATGTGCATGGGAACAGATATGAGGGCCTGGAATATCAGCATGTAACAGTGGCATGATGTGCATGGGAACAAATATGAGGGCCTACAATATCTGCATGCACATTCTTGCACACACAGCTTAGAGTCTACTGCACAGATGCAGCTTCACAGAGCCAAGTACATATCCCCTGCTTCTATTTCAAATGCCATGCAACCCTCCCTCCCTGCCTCTCTCTCTCTCTCTGTCTTCATATTCAGTAAACACTACATTGCAGCAACTCAGACTGCATCCCTCCCCCAAGGTTGGAAGAGTCAGCATCAGATGCCTGCTCCCATCATCCCTCATCGCATCATCAAGAGACCAGCTTGGTAATTGATGTAGGGTTACGTGGGTCAAAGTAAAAGTGTTTTTTTTCCATCTGTACAGCTGAATCTTTATGACTAAAAATAAAAGGTGGATGCAAGTTGTGTGCATTTATTTTATAGACTTTACTTTTTTATCTGCTAATAGCATAAGAAGCAAGTGATTGCCATACATTGTGGTTCTCATTATGATAAATAATTAATGATATAATATCATACACTACTATTTCTAATGAAAAAGAATTCTCCACAGCTGAATTTCCTTCTTTTTTATTTTTAATTAATTTTGATATTTCTTAACAGAGGTAACATTTTAATCTGTCTGGACCATTTTCTAGCTTGACCCAGAAACAATTGTGCAACAAATGACAAACCTAATTTAGATAAGCATTAAAACCATTGTGAGTTTGCAGCATAACACACAACTGACATCACCCACACACATATTATATATATATATATAATGTGCAGCATTAATACCATGACAGGATATAGACAAGTAACCAATGATAATACAATGAACTGAAAATTGCAAAGAAATGACTGTCTTTAAATAATACAGTAGGTACAGAATCATTACAATTTGGCATATAAAGCAGATATAGAGAAGTTTTCATGACACTAGAGAGAAATGCAGTAGAACTTGTTATAGGGGGGGAGGTAGAGCAGAGTGAATATTAAGAGAAAATTATTAGGAAAATAAAGACTGATTGTTGTGGGTTTAATTGTGTGAGTGAAGTAATGTAATTAATATTAGGTTTTCAGACAACAAGATGAATGTTCATGTAATCGTCCAGTAAGGTAGTATTTGCATTTCACTTTTTTGAAGAGGTACTTTTTTAATTGCAGTCAGAATTGTTTAGTATTGATTATGAATGCTATTTTATTTGGAAAGGTGCTCCAGATTGGAGTGAGTTTGGAGATGCAGTGTTTTATAAAACTTAGGATGGTTTATTTGATGATGATCAGTTATCAAAATATGAGTCCAGATTCAATAAACTCCATGTAGGTTCTGCACAAAGCCTACACAGAGTGTTTGCACGTATGTGATACTACTCATTGCACTGCATGATCTGCATCACCCCATAAATATTAATGATGCATGGTGCACGTAAGCAAGGTTTCATGGCTCGCACCAGTGTTGCTGACCGTAAAACCTGTAGTGTGAGCGGGGATCGTACCTCCCAAACATTTAGTGCAAGAAATCTGGAAAAAGACTAAACTAAATGGAGGACAAAGGGCCAAAAATAGGGACAGATTTATTATATTATTCTGATAACCATAAAAAGTAGGTAGAATAATAGGATTTGTGTTAGCATGCATTTTCTAAAGCAGTAGTGTCCAACCCATGGCCCGCGGGCCGCATGCGGCCCTCAGAACTCTTCCATGTGGCCCACGACCCTTAAGTTCAAATTTTACTTTTTTCCCATTTTTTTTCACACCCGCGTGTTTTAGCTGGTGTGCGCATGTGCCAAAAGCACCCTTCCGTTAGTTTTACGTGCCAATGTAGGAATTTGTGTATTCACGGCAAAGAAGAGCTGAAGGTGGAGGATTCGATGATCGCGCCAAAGAAGAGTTGACAAAGAGGGATTTCATTTAAAACGTGTACAGTACAGCATCTCCTGACTGCATTAACAGGTAAGCTAGTATAGAGAGAGATTGTGCTGGGGAAAGGAAGAGAGTCATGTAGTATAATTGTCAGCATGCTACGCAACAAGAACTCTTGTCATTATGCTTTCCCTTAGATTAGAATTTAGATTAGAAAGTACAGCTAGTAGCAAAATTAAGGTCAAGTTAAATGCATACCACATGAGGACGTATGAAAAAAGATGTAGTTTCAAAGTAATATGCTGGATTTACTTTTTCACTGGAAAATAAAATTGCAGTCATATAGCTAGCATTTTCTCTGCTCAGTAACCTGTAAGAAATAATAAAAAGGAATTGAAAAAAAAAAAAGAAATAATAACCTCCTTTGTTGCTGACTTTAAGGCAGGGAAATAGAGAGACAAAAAAGTAGATAGAATCCCGGAAATGGTGTTTCATTGTCAGGCAAACCATGGTGCAATGTTAGAGGCAATTCTGGCAGTTAGTTCAACAGATTACGGCTAAGATCTAGTAATGAGCTGCTTTTTGTAGTTATGGGTACAGAGGTTTGATTTTTTTTCCACCTCTGTTTATCTGCACAGGATAATTTTGAAAAAGCCACTTCCCAGAAAGTGTATCTGGGTTGATCCTGAAAATGGGCATCTTTGTCCAGTGGGTTTGTCCAATTAAGAAATTAATTAAACAAAATATCCCAACTCTAAACTTCACAAGAGAGACAGAGAAGCTAAATAAGAAAGAGGGCCTCAAAAAGATTAACAACATCTTATCCCTATTTTAAAGGTGACTAAGATAGATCAACTGTCTGGCATTTTAGCACTGAGAGTTAAAGATGTAAGTTACAAATAAGCATAGTCTTGGGTTTGAATCTTTGTATTTACCTGTGAGAACCATGTAACCTAGTAGTGAATAGTCAGTGCTCTCATTACAACTAAAAATATGCACTCATGTCTGATGAGACTAACAGCTTAACAAGTGGCCAAGGCAAATACCTAGCAAAGTCTGAATAGCACAAGGATAATGAATGGGTAGCACATTAGACCACTGCTCTAAAGTCTTAACTTTTGAGCAAACTAATCTCTTGGTTCACCCATGTTGGTATGTTTGACTCTTCATTCCTGACATTTGTGGTCTCTTCTGTTGACCGAATATACTATTCTACATACTCTCAACCTGCGAACATCTGTCACTGTTTTAGTAATGTGATGATTTCAATGTGTTACTGTATGTCTATTCAGCACTACCAGCTTAGGAATTACATTACTGTGTATCATAATGACCTTTATTATTGCTGAATTTACTATTACATGCCTGAATTTATAGCTGCCTTATGGTGTGTATACTGCCTCTTTGTTTCTTGTCAAGGAATTTCTTGTAACGCAGATTAATGACTACTCTATGACATAATACATATATGGTTGTTTTTAATGTGAGTTGCCTGGAAGTATCATCCAATTATTGTTGACACATTATTTCATTACGTGGACATCAAATCTTAAATTTTGCTTATGGTGAGCCAAACATGACCACTAAGTCAACAATGTAGTAAATAAAGTGAATAATTTTTACTGTGACTATGGCAGACTGTATGGTATAAAAGGCAAAGATGATGAAGAACATGGAGACCTAGATGAGAACTGCAAATAACTATTGACTGCTGCAGCTTTGTTTTATTCTGGATGGACCACAGGCACAGGGATAGGATGTATGCTTGTGAGGTTGATGCTCTATGTCTGAGTCAGGTGTCTGATAGTCAGCCAGGGTGAGGGCTAAGGAAAGAGCAAGGAGGTTTTTGAATTCTTATATCATGTAGGGGTGTCTGTGTCCTGTGGTGCAAATCCCTTTAATGTATCTCAAATGGAGACTATCAGTAGTGCCAGTTCCTTAGACAGCAAGGCTGAATGAGGGGGTTATGCCATTTACATAAATCAGAGTTGCCACCATGCTACACCTACTGTAAAACAAATTTTACAGCACTAAGCAGGCTAAGTTGGGGCATAAAATGCTTAAATCTCTGTACTCATGAAATCCACGATATCTTCCATAAAGCTAAAGGAAAGACAATGGGATAGCAGTCAGATGTCTTGTTAAGTTATTGGGTTTAAAAAGTTCCATTTTCCTGTCTTAAGGTTTGACTAGGTTTCTAACTCATGATCTGTGACAACATTTAGCTGTGTTACAATCAAGTTCATATCAACTGCTAAGTATTGGTCTGATGGTACAACTCGTAGCTCATATAATTTAACATTTTTTATGTCCCGGAAATTTTACTGGATATCTCAACAATCAGAGTGATTTCTGTTGCAGAGAATGAGGACATAATAATTTCATTAACTACAATTTATGAATAAATGTTATGCTGTCAAACTGATCTGTGCCCTGCATTAGAAATGAAAGTGGGCCTTTTGTTGTAGTTTGACCTTTTTTTGTGCCAATTCAGCACCTGCCTATTGCAATGAACAAAGAAGATG
This sequence comes from Protopterus annectens, assembly GCF_019279795.1. Lineage (NCBI taxonomy): Eukaryota > Metazoa > Chordata > Ceratodontiformes > Protopteridae > Protopterus > Protopterus annectens. The sequence goes on from NC_056745.1 coordinate 224,721,336, forward strand.
TGGTGTTTTAGGAAATCATGAATGATGCTTTTCACCCTTTGTGTCTGTAACATTTTTCATTAACTCCCTCATCTTTAGAAAAGGGCTTTATATTAACTTCACAGCTTGCTCTGTAACTCTGGCAAAGTATCTCAATTAACTTCATGTCTTTCTAAGCTCAGTATGAAAAAAAATCAAATTAGTCGCCTATTCTTTAGGCCTGAGGTTGCTTTGTTAATTTCAATACTGACCCATTAAACTATTGCCCCATTAGCTTGACAAGTCTGATCTGTAAAGCCATGGATCGTATTTTTATGGATCACATAAACAAGGACATAGGCAATCTCCAAGCACTTGACCCCACCCATTTCAGATTCACAAGGGGCAGATCTTACCTGTTGAACCTGGTTGACTTCTTTGAGACTGTCACCAAGACCCTGGATGAGGGAAATTCAGTACATGCAGCTTTACCTTGACTTGGCCAAGGTCTATGACACAATGCCCCACTCAGACATCATCAAAAAGCTAACTCAACTTGGCGTGAATCCCTGTCTCGTCAGATGAGTGGCCAACTGGCTCACCAATAGGACCCACATGGTCAAAATATGCACAACCACCTCTGACAGCAGACCTGTTACTAGTGGTGTTCTACGTGGATCTGTTCTGGGACCCCTACTATTTGGCATCTTGGTCCTTGGCCGCCGGGTGACTTCTGGTCCATCCCCTCCGTGCTACCACCAAAAGTCTGTGACGGTGTTGCTGCTTCTTGTGTTAATATTACAGTTATTATTAAAGTACAGATACCTCAGCCCTTGCATAGTTTCCCAAATTTGCAACCACAAGATTGTGGAAAGTCCAAGCTGTTCTGGCTGGAACCAGCCAATTCTCGATTCCATCAAATGAAGTGCATCTTCTAATTGCACTCACTTTTTTAATACACTCCAGTAACAAAAATTACTTGTCAAACACCAAAAGCCATAAAAATAAGAAATAAAAGGAATATATTTCAGAATGTGACTGTCTGCCTAAGTATGTGTCCTCCCTGCAAGGCTGCGAAATGGTCTGAAACTTGCTTGTTTTTGTTTTTTTCCTTTGACGCTTTACTCAAAGTGTAGAACTGCGTTTGTCTAGTTTCTTGACTAAAAATGTTATTAACTTTTGTATTCTTTAGTGCAGCTGTCACACTATATAAAAATAAAGTACTGTGCTTATTTGGTCGCACCAGCTTTCATTATTGTTGCAGCCCCCAACAACAGCTCTGCAAATTTTGTGTCTTGCTGGATGTGGCTGACTTTTTTTTTTTTAATTGTTTATGGAAGTGTAAAATGGGTATTAGTTAAAAGGGAGGGATTACTGAAGTTTGCTAGTGAGATGTTCAGGACTGTACTGTGTGAAATGCAACTGTATATGTATTTTTCAAAGCACATGAAAAAGTGAATGCATGAGCGGAATAAAATGTCTGCATCTGCAGAAGACTTTTAATAAACCAGTCCTGGATGTTTTGCAGTGCTTGATTTGCTGCATAGTTTTGTACACTTTTAAATGAAAATTATTTTGGTTCATGCTTGTAGTCAAGTTGTTTGTTTGGCTAGATTTTCAGCATTTTGCAACTCATACCAGGCTGGAAACACAGGCCATTGTAACTGCACAGCACATCTGATTATTTTATTAGAATCTCCCTATAAGCTTTGGGTGAAGGAAGTAGTTGTTATGCTCTGCTTTGTGAACTTTGAGGGAGCAGAAAGTTTTTTGCTTGATAGATTATTCCTTTTTTTAACAGCTACATCTTTGGCTTAACATTTGATTCAGTCATTTTTTTTGATGGCCTCTAACATATTCAACAAACCACTGCAAGTGTCTTTATTGGACTTATATAAGTTGTACCTGCCTAAGGAAAAATATTCGTCACTTCATGAACATGCCCTGTTCATGACATCTCTGTTGGGTGGATGTACATTTGCGAGCAATTTTTTTCTCGTATGAAATATACAAAAAATAAAACCAGAATGAAAATTTCAGATGAGCATCTTGAAAACAGTCTTCTCATCGCCACTACCTCTATAAAAACCGATATAGATGCACTGGTATCAAACAGACATCTCAGTGACCACATTAAAAAAGTTATGCTCATAATGTTTGTTTATTACACAAAAGGACAATCTTGACTTGACAACCTGAACCTCCTGATATGGACACTTTAAGAAAGTATAACAAGAACTATGACCAATATCTTTGAATTCTGCAAAGGTCTGTGCTTGGCTGCACCCTTGTGAACAGGTTTCAAATATACATTGCCACTACTAATAAAGTCAGTTATTTGTTGAAATTTGTGAAAAGAAACAAACACTGGAAGACCCCTTTCAAAATTTCAGCAAACATTGGGAAACAACTCAAGTTGGAGACGTATAGTGAGCTAAGGAAGAAGTACAAAAAGGTGTTATCTGATGATGCTGTGCCTCATTGGGTGATCTGTACAAGTCGTCAACTGAAATGTGCTCTCATGCATATTGGAGAGGCAACTGCAAAAAAGCAGGTGTGAGATAACCTTGTGAAATTGGAGTGTGTTGTCGCATATTATCATGTTCATTGTGGCTCCGTAGTAAGTGGGTGAACCAAAGTTGAACGTGTTCTACCATCTGTTAGTCAGTGGAACAAATGTAAAAATACAAATTGTTCAATTTTTAATAAGTAAAGGTCTCATCATTCCTGCAAACTGTGCATCACCACTGATGCACCTTCTTTCATCTTCAGATGAGTCTCAGCAGACAGCAGTGCAAAAGCAACAAATCTTGCCAGATGTAGTCATGTCTTGAATACTTTCAGGGACAGATTCCAAAGCTAGAAATATGCCTTTCCAAAGGGGTGCTCAGTTTGAGAATACCACTGATGACCCTTCTTTCATCTTCAGACCAGCCTAACCAGACAGCAGTGCAAAAGCAACAAATCTTGCCAGTGCCAGATGTAGTCATGTCTTGAATAATTTCAGGGACAGATTCCAAAGCTAGAAATGTGGCGACATACCTACTGCAATGGAACTTGAAACAGAAGAATACATGAGCACTTTGGATGACATATGGGCATTAAGATAAGAAACCAGCAAAATCAGAGGTATGATCTCATACAAATTGAAGGGGTCGTACCTGTTAGTTTATTTGTAAAAAAAAAAAAAAAAAAATTAAGATGTTAGAGTTAACTGTTATTTTACGAATTAGAATGAGAATTTGAATTTTAGGGCAAATATTAGGCATTTATTACATTTATTCATTGCTCAAATTCACCTACAGTACAGCCAGGGGGGTCGAATTTGGTCGCCCGCAACAGTGAAACAGCTAACTATATGATATATTTTACATGCGGCCCCAAGACAATTTCTGTTGACTCAATGCGGCCCCTGAAAGCGAAAAGGTTGGACACCCCTGTTCTAAAGGATATGAAGTCTGAAACTGAAATGTGTCATTTTGTATTTAATCTTCAATGATTTCCCAGAAAACCACACATTTTATAAGGATCAGCGCAGAAATATGATGCAAACATGGAAATTCTGCACAAATCTGGACAGTCTCCCTTTTTTTTTCTTTCTTTTTCTGGATGCCAGTGGTTTCACAATGTGCCACTTAGTCCAAACATGCTTGGCTCTGCTCACCTGGTTTTCACAAAGCACAGCAGAGCACAGATTGGAGGAATGGACTACTCAGGTTGCAGACAAGACTCAGTTACAAACATAAACTGGATGCATTCAATTAATACTACTGGTTATTGCACAAACTGTGCTGCAATTAACAGTAAGAACTTTACAATAACTATGAAGATATGGCATATCATGTCACTAATCCTGTGGCAGCAGCTGTTAAGTGTAGGTGTGGAGTGCAGGTCTGGGGTTCTCATACAGGGTGTGCAAATGTTGTTTTACTGTTGTGAGATTGCAGATTATAGCAATGATGTGCAACATGCACAACTGTTTTCTCAACCTTCTTGTAATAGCTGTAAGTGTAGGACAATCATAGACATGGTTCATTTGACTAGCATATTTACACAAGTGCCTGTATACCAAATAATCTTGAAATTGCAGTGCTTGCCACTGTTTTGCATAGCTTAATATCACACCTGCCAGTGCGCACCTTCCCCTTCTGTGTTTGTACAATGGTAATCAATGCACAATGTTTTCAAATGCTGCAAAACCAAAATGTGCAAACTCTCAGTAAGTACAAGATGTGCAATTGGCAGAAAAACATCAGGATATAAAATGCAGTTGGCGGGAAATGCTCATTCTGTATTGAGCTTGAGCCATAGTAAACATGTCTGGTGTTGCTGGTGAGGAAGTGCACTTTCAGGTGCAGAGGTGGGGTGTCTATGAGTCCAAAGTTTTTGTTGGACTCCTAGTTAAGAGGGCCCCGGATGCTGCAGCAGGACTATTCAGGCTCAGAATATAAGTCTTAAGCCTGAAATAGTATTACCAGGGCTTTGGCCAGTGTTACAGGTATCCCACACACTGGTGAGCAATGCAGACATCACTTTGATTACCTCTGGAGGAGGAAGCAGGATACCATCAACCATTGGATTGGGGAATACAGTACAGGAGACACTCCACAGATGTGTATGCATCAATTTCAGTGAGTAATTATAAGAGTTAAAAGCTGAATATAATCAAGACTGGTATTCATAATAATATTCTGTTCTGTTTTTTCCACAGATGCTAAGGAGTGAGCCTTGAATGACAAGTCCCATTTCATGCATTTGTTAAGGATGCGAGAAGCATGTGGTATGCATGCATCAGAACAGTACTGATCTAAATAGTATTTTAATAATAATAATAATTTTGTAGTAATTTAGTAGAATTAAAGTTAAGAACTGCTTAGTTGGTATTTAATACAGTTGTAACAAACTGAGCATGCATATCTTAACTGTAAAAGAGACTATGCATGGCTTAGGCTGTAGCACAAAGCAACAGTGCCATATCCTCAAATAACAGTGAGCATGTGTCTCTAAACTGTAAAAATAAGCATGCATGCAGTAGTCTGTAGGACAAAATAACAGTATGGTATTAGAGAGTGGTCATTGGTTGTGGTTTCAAAAACCACACTTCCCAAATATACAGTACTGTTTGGTTTTCATCATTATTGCAATGTAACTTCATACATCTATACCAGTTGAAGAAATGGTGTCTGTAAACTGTAATCAGTATAACTGGAACACACATATGTGCAATAAATGCACACATCAAGGACAGGTGGCTGCAACCTGAACTATAGTAGCCTCTGTTATGAACTGGGTAGTCTTAAAATTAATGAAGAAACTTGTTAGGAGCTTGTAGTGTGAAAAGTAAAGGTAACAGAATAGAGTCAAACATTGTATCAATGCTTTGTATGTCACATATGAATTTACTAATGTTCTCCCTTTTTTCTCTCACCACAAACATTTTCTCTTTTTTTAATTTTTTTATTTTTTTCCCATAGCACAGAGGGGTAGACCTGTCCCACAGGATCCTCCTGTCCCCACTCCACTGGCTATAGCCCCACTGCCCAGCACATTTGGTGTGGAACCTGGTACCACCCCCTTTGCTGCTCCTGCAATACCCAGCCCCTGAGGAAGTTATGTCCCAGAGGACAGGTCTGTGGCTCCTTCCAGGAGCAGTGGAGGATGTGGTGAGTTTATCACCCAACATGAACTGCCAGGGATGGTGCTTAGGATTGTGTGCCACACTGTGGGTGCATGCCTATGCCGGATGAAGTGCCTGCTCTCCATCCTCATTCAGAGTACATGTAGGAAATATAGAAGTTGGGCACTGTAGCCAGTGGTGCAGTGAGGTGACAGTGATGACAGTCCACTGAGGACTAGATTCTCATTGTCAACCAGCTTGACATGCATGGGACAAGAATTTCGCACCCTCTCCTCAACCATGGTGTTCACCCACCTCTTGGTCTTTCACTGTCCCTGTCTCTTGTCTTGTTTGTCTTGTCTGTCTACAACTGCTTCCTCATCTGCCCAACTTACCTCACCCAGACATTCCTACATCCCTTTCCCAACATTCCTCTTTCTCAAAAAAAAAATAGACACCTGTCCCACAAAAAATCATCCCATATATAGCTCTCCATTTTGCACATGTGGCTTCATGACACATTTGATTCAGTCCAATTGGCTATACAACATGATTGTGTTGAGGTCACCCCTCTCTCTGGAGATGACAGTCCAAATTCAGCTGATATTTTGCATATATGATCATGTTTTATTATTGAAGAACTGAATAGCTATGTCTCTTTCTTACATCCTTCCTGCATATTCCTGCCCTCCTTTCACTTTGTTTTTGCCTCTGCTTGCTCACCATTTCACCCCTTTCCTGTCTTCCCCATTTCTTTTCTTTAAAGAATTATTGTACAGTGGAGCACATTGTGCACCAATACGAACAACAGTTAAGCAGCATGAATATAAGTAGATATATTTAAACTGTCATACACACGTGTAAAATTAATACTTATACCCATATTTGAACATAGTAACATGTGCCTCCAACAACACTGCATTAACATGTGCTGCCACAGAATCAGTTAGATAGTAGATGCATTTTATACAATCAACAACAACAGACACAGTGTAGCAAACATTTCCCTTTGTACTCCCCCGTGCTTGCTCCCCATATCACCAATGTCATATCTTCCCCATTGATTTTGTATGAAGCAGCGTTGCACAATCCCCAGTAGTGTTTTATAATGGATTATTGCACAATACCCATTTAGTTTTATAAAGCATTAGTGCGAGATATTGTGCAATGCTGTGCATCGCACACTATCGATAAGCAAAGCTACTACAAAAGTAGTTCAATATATTAGCTACAGCTGTATTCAGAACTAGTACCATCTAGCCACAAAAAGGAAGTTATCACTGCACTGTTAATTAATACCTGCAGCCAGAGATTCAGTGCACTTAAGTCTGCCATTTATTATTCACTCTCTAAAATACACCTGCTACTCAACTGAGCCTGTAGTATTATTTGTTAATGCATTGAGCCATTCATTTATGTGTTCAGATGGTACTGGGTTTGAATCCAGGTGTTAGGTAACAGTTTCAAATGCTTTGATGTGTAAATCCAAATTCAGAAGTGTGATAGTAGGTACGGAGGTAAAATATGGCTAGATGGTACTGATTTGCAATACAACTGTATATAACACTTATAAATGCTTTTTGATGTAGCCTTGCATTAGTGTGTGATGTGCAGCATTGCTCAATTATGCTTTAAAGAAAAGAAATGGGAAAGATAGGAATGTAGTGAAATGGGGAGCAAGCACGGAGAAAAACAAAATGAAAGGAGGGCAGGAATGTGCAAGAGGGATATAGGACAGAACCACATCCATCCAGTTCTTCAAGAATAAAATATGATCATATATGTAAAATATTAGCTGAATTTGGACTGTCACCTCCAGAGAGAGGGGTGACCACACCACAATCATGTTGTATAGCCATTTGGACCAAATCAAGTGTGTCATGAAGACATGTGTTTGAAATGGAGAGCTGTGTATGAAGTGATTTTGTTTGTGGGACAGGTGCCCAGTTTTTTTTTTTTTTGGAGTGAGCGAGGAATGTTGGGGAAGGGATGTAGGAATGTCTGGGTGAAGTAAGTTGGACAGGTGAGAAAGCAACTTCAGACAGACAAGACAAACAAGAGGTGGGTGAACACCATGGTTAGGTTGAGGGTGGGGAAATTGCTAACCCATGGATGTCAAGCTGGGTGATAGTGAGAATTGAGTCATCACCCACTAGACTGTCATCACTGTCACCTCACTGTGATGATGGCTGCAGTATCTGACATCTGTGTCTCCTTGTGTTATTCAATACAATGATGAAGAGCAGTATCTCCATCTAGAGTAGGCATGCACCAACTGTGTGTCACACAATACTATGCACCAACCCTGGCAGTTCATTATGAGTGATAAACTCACCACCTCTGCCACTGCTCCCGGGGGAAACCACTAGCCACTCCTGTGGGGCAGAACTACCCAAGGGGCCAGGTAGTACAGGGACAGCAAAGGGGGTGCTGCCAGGTTTTGCACCAGATGTGCTGAGCAGTGGTGCTGTAGCTAGTGGAGTGGGGGCAGGAGGATCCCATGGGACAGGCATACTATGTTGTGCTGTGGGGAAAAAACAAAAAATAAAACATTTAAAAAAATAGAAAAAAGGGAGAACATTAGTAACTTCACATATGACATACAAAGCATTGATACAATTATTTGACTGTCTTCTGTTACCTTTATTTTTAAGACTTTCAATTCCTAACAAATACCTATTTTTACTGTTAAGACTATCCAGCTCCTAACAGATGGACAATATACTACAGATTGCAGCAAGCAATCCTTGATATGTGCATATATTGAACATATACATGTTCCAATTATTTTGATTACAGTTTACAGCAGGCCATTGGTGCCAATGTGTAAGAACTCTGACATTACATTGCAATATCGAAGAAAACTTAGCATTGCATATTGAATCCACAACCTCTGACTACTCTCTAATAGTGAACTGTTGTTTTTGCCTCCAGACTAATGCATGCATACTTTTGTGTTACAATTGAGAGATGAATACTCAGTTTGATACGACTATATAATAAACCAATAAAGATGCCTTTACTTTTAATACTAAAATAACAATAGTGTTCAGCTACATACATACCACATGCTTCTCGCATCCATGGCAATCTAGCAGCATGGGTTTGCACAGTCAGTTCTCGGTCTGTGATGGCTGTGAAAAAGACAGAACAGAACAGAATACCATTATGTATACCAATCCTGATTATATCCAGCTTTTAACACTGATGAGTAGTCTCTGTAAGTGATACTTATACATCTGTGGGGTTCTCTCAGTCCTACATTCCTCAATCCATTGGTCAAGGGTATCCTTCTTCCTCATCCTGAGGTCTCTGTAGTGATTCCTACATTGTTCACCAGTGCGGTGATACCATTAACACTGGTCAGAGCCTGACCCAGACTATTCCATGCCTCTGCCTTTTAATCTGAACCACGATAGTCCCTCTGCAAAAGCTTGGACCTACTTTCATTCACTTGGAGTCCAACAAACACTTTGGACTCCTGGACACCCCATCTTTGAGCACAGAATCTCAAAACCTCTTCAGGAACACCTGCCATGCCTACCACAGATCAAGACCAATATAGAATGATGTTTTCCCACCAACTGCAGATATCACACTTACTGAGAGTGTGCAGTTTTTGATTTTCCAACTTTTGAAAGTGTTGCACTTTGCTTACCATAGAGCAAACACAGTGTGTGAGTGGTCCACACTCCCGGGAAAACATGTTTGTGTGATGGTCAGTAGTATTAATTGAATGGATCCTGTGTATGTTTGTGGCTGTTTGGGCCCTGTCTGCTACCTGGGTAATCCATTCATCCAGATTGCGCACTGCCACTCTATGCACAAACAAAATGAGCATAGCCAAAGTCGTTTGTGCTAAGTGGCGCATTGCACAAACAGTGACCCCAAAACAAAAAAAATAGCTGAAATGAGGAAAATCAATCTATGACATACGCAGTAGAAAATGTTAGTACACATGAGATATGACTACATTGGTTTGGATTCCTACTCTCACTCCAAAGCACCATCAGAAAACATGATGGGGACTTATCCATCTTTGCCACACAAACAGCTTTGCAGCAAACAAGTGAAGTAATTCCTCACACAAACAAGTGCAACTGAATGTACACTATCAAGGCATAACCTGTTATTTGTAAATGTATTATATTTAATATAGTTGCATGTAGTGTACTTAGTTATCACACAACCTGTTATTATTATTCCTTGCAATTATACAGCTCTGTCTTACCTTTCTGTGGTTCTTGGTCATTCATCAGTTATCTGACCAGTACTCAGGGACATGCAGTGTGTACGCCAGTCTATATAATTTTCCTTAAAATGTGTGAGGATATTAACTGGAAATACTGTGATATGCAGTTGCCATCAAATGAAGAACAAGTTGGATGGCACAAACAAGCACAGACTGCTGTTTTGGGGGGAAGAAAAGGTGGGTTCCTGTTATGGCACATGCAAGGGTACACTGAACATTTGAGGGAGTAGACATAGGGAACTACTGTTATGGCACAAACAAGGATAAGTTGTTCTTGTTAATCTCTTTGTTTTGCATCCTGCCTGTTTGATCTTGTGAGGGTTGTAAAGTCAGAAACTGCAACGTGTCTCATTGCTTTCTAACTTCCCTCTGTTATGATGTCCCATTACAAATGTATGGTGCATGAGTACTTTGGGAAAGTATCAATATCTGAATCTTTGAGGCCTGAGGCATACTACTTGCTAATGGAAAGAAAAAAGTGAAATAATTCTATGCTATCACATGCTACATTAATTTCTGTACAGATTTCCCACCTTTTACTTGCTTACTGTACCAAGTGATGAAATACAAGGACATGGAATAATATTATTATACAATACATTACATATTCATGCCTTACCTTGTAAATGCAGCAGTTGCCAAAGTGTTAGTTCAGGGCTGAGTGTCATGCAAGCAGTACACAGCCAATACATGGGAAGGTAAAGGCTCTGGCGCTTAGTTGAGCCCAGCAGAGGTCACAGAGCTCCTGTAGTGTGTCTCTGCCAACCCTGAAGCACTCTACAATGTCCATGTTGTATATGTTGTGATAAGTGAAATGTGACCTGAAAACTCTTCTCTGTCTCTGTCTAGGCCTATTGGCTGCAGCACTGCCTGTAGCACATACAAATGGAGTTAAATAGCAGCAGGTCCTAACATTCTGTCTATGTAGACTTTTTGTGTCTGTACTCCACTACTTTTGAAATCTACAGGAAAAACCAGCATGGAGTCTGCATAGTTGCTTTACAACTTGTTGAATAGCTCCACCAGATTGGTTGATTAGCATGCAATTCAGCTGCTTATGCTATAATTAGCATCTCTGAAACAGAGGCTAAGACAGATGAAATCCATTAATAATCTACTCCATTATAAAAGGCTAGCCAAACTGATGGTGAGGACACTTGCTACATGTTTGCAGGACTTAGAAAAAACTTCAATTGTCCTCATTACCTAGAGGAAAACAGTTTTTGTACTTACTTTTCTCACTTGCTTAGAGAAAAACAGCTCTTGCACTCACTTTCCTCACTTATCTAGAGGAAAATAGTTTTTTATTCAGGCATGCCCAAGGGTCAGCTCCCAGTGTTCTCTCCTGTCTATCCGATGAATCTGGGCATCTTGAGGCAATGTAGAATTTGCCTCATGTACACAGACAACCCTCTCCTCCTACCACCCAGCACTACAACCTGTGAGAGATTCACTTATCTAGCCAAACTGGAGGTAAAGCTCTCTCCAACCAAGACTGAACTTGACAGTCACGAGGAGAAGGTAAACATTTGCACCACACCACACTCATCACATAGTCTCACTAAATCTACACCACCAAAATCCACACATAGTAACACAAAAACATTCGCGGAGGCTCTCAATAATAATCTGTCTAAGCAACAGAGACCTCCAAAGAAGAAACACAAGCAATCTCCATCCCCCAACACAACCCAAATGGCACATGGCCCACAGACTCGGTGTGCCACTCAACCACAGCCAATAAGGCAAAACAACGTACCCAACACACTAGTCATAGGTGACTTTATAGTCAGGCACACTGATGTCCCACTCACCAGGCTAAACAAGTAGAAGGTTACTGTCAGCTGCCTGTCGGGTGCCAGGATCCACCACATATCCCACGCACTCAGGTCACTCCACAAGAAGTACAAATATGACTCTGTCATTGTCCATGTTGGTATGAATGACCTGAGATGTACCTCACTGGACTACATGAAAAGAGACATGGAAGAGCTCTCCGATCTTGTAGCCCAGGCAGGTATGACCCTAGCCCTGAGTAGCATTCTGCCATCACCCAGAATGATACCGGAGTACAAGAACAAAATGATTGACTTCAATTGGCTAAGCTTCTGGTGTCATTCTAAGGGGATCCAGTATCTGTCTACTTGGGGGTGACATGGTCGACAGACCATGATGCTTTGCCACAGATGGCCTGCATCTGTCACCCCTGGGATTCCGGATACTGGCTAAGGCTCTTGCTGCCCCTATAGTGCCTTTTTTAGGCAAGGTTCAAATAACAAATTCACCACCATAACAGGAACAGGCAAGCAAAAACTGAGGGTAATGCTACTCAATGCTAGAAGTCTAAATCTCAAAATGCACTCACTCGAGGCACTCCTTTAAATGGAGAACATCGATATCTGTGCAGTGACAGAGACCTGGTTCAAGGCTACAGAGAGCACCCCTGCACTACCAGGTTATAACTCATACAATACTTTCGGCCATGTAACTTGGACCGAAATATCAAAGGCGGAGGTGTGTCCATATTCATTAAGGATATCCACACCTCCAGGCTAGTTGCTCAGCATAATGCATCTGAGGTTATCCAAGTGCAACTAACTCTGGGAAAAACTGCAATACAAATTGTAGCTTGCTACAGATCCCCCACCATGCCCCAGGATTCCCACTCCTCTTTTCTTGATGTACTGGAAAATATTAGGGTTCAACTAAACACCCTAATAATGGGCGACTTCAACTACCCCACCATTAACTGGGAAAACTACTTATGTACCAACTCCTTAGCTCGACGCTTTCTGGAATTCATAAACTTGAATGCCCTGGATCAACTTTATTCACACCCCCATCAGGGGCAACAATATCCTAGACCTAGTCATTACTAACATGAGTGACCGGTGTTCCACACCTAAAGTCAACTCCTCATTGGTCCGATCTGACCATAATCTAATCACCCTTGATATCCACATCCCGCTCCCACCCCCCATTAAGGAAACCACAGTAAAAAATTTCTCCAAAGCCAACTTCATGCTTCTTAAGACAGAAGTGGTGAACTTCATGACACCCATGCAGATGTACAATACAGTTACAACTGCTGAATCCTACACAAATGCACTCTATAAGCACTTACATGAGTGCATGGATTGTGCTATCCCAAACAGAACCAAGACGCTATCCTCCAAAAAAAGGAAGCCAATCTGGTTGTCCCCTGCCATAAACAAACTGTACAACAGAAGGAAGAAACTGTTGCAAAAGAGAGTAAAATCCCATGAGTAGAGGAGCTCCCTGGTCAGCTTCAGTAAGAAGCTGAGATCCCTTATAAGATCCTCCAAAGTTAGCTATGAAAACAAAATCACCACTAATTCCAAGGACAACCACAAAGCATTCTATAGCTATGTCAAGAATCTCAATGGCAACACCCTGATATTCTCTGAGTTACAGCACAAAGGCATGAAAATTACAGAACCAACTGATATTGCCAACATCCTGGCAGATAGGTTCAGTGCTAACTTTACCCCCCCTCACACCCCCTAAAGGGCCCATATCTATACAGGAAGAATGCAGAGTCCCTGTAATCACAACTATGCAGGTAAAAGATGCACTCTCTAAAGCCAAAAACACAGCATCCATGGGACCGGTCAACATCCCAGGCTGTGTTTTACACGAACTTCAGAACAAACTGGCTCCCCACTTAAGCACCATGTGCAATAATAGCCTCGCATCAGGCTTTATGCCCACTGAATGGCACACAGCAACAGTTATCCCACTCCACAAAGGGGGAGCCACCACTGATCCCGGGAACTATTGACCTATTAGCCTGATGAGCCTGGTCTGCAAGGCCATGGAACGTATCATCATGGAACTCATAAACAAAGACATTATTAACCTCCAAACTCTGGCTCAAACCCAGTTCAGGTTTGTGAAAGGCAGATCATGCCTCCTGAACCTGATCGACTTCTTTGAGGCAGTCACCAAAGCCGTAGATCAGGATAAGGTGGTTCACACAGCCTATCTTCACCATGCCAAGGCTTACGACACCATCCCCCATTCTGGAATTATAGCCAAACTCACTAAACTAGGTATAAATCCCTACATTACAAGATGGGTTGCCAACTGGCTCACTGACAGAACCCACACTGTAAAAGTTGCAGACTCCAAATCTGACCTCAAAGCAGTGACAAGTGGAGTACCAGAGGGTCCCGTCCTGGGACATCTCCTGTTTGGTATCTACTTCTCTGAAGTACAGGTTAACACAGAAGGTCTCTGGCTAATGAAGTTCACAGATGTCTGCAAACTAGGAGCCATAGTCAAGTCCCCAAATGATGTGGACATCCTACAGAAGGGTCTCGCTGAGACAGATGCCTGGTGTCAGAGCCATGGCTTCAAGCTCAATGCCAAAAAGTGCAGTGTCATCCCCTTTGGTAAAAACTCTGTACCCATGAACTACCACATAGGCTGCAATCTACTTAACACCAAATGCATGATAAGAGACCTTGGGAGCCAGGTGGACAGTAGTCTCTCTTTTGATAGTCACATCACCAGAGTAGTCAGGAAGTCCTTCTACATGGCACACCTCATCATAAAAGGGTTCTCATCCAGGAAAAAAGAGGTCATTGTTCCCCTCTACTCAACACTCATTAGACCCATTATAGAGTACAATGGCCCTTTTGGAATATACCTCACAAGACATCTGCAGCAGCTGGAAAGGCCACAGAAGTACCTCACAAAGAGGATTACTGGTCTCAAACAAATGCCCTACACTGACCGCCTCAAAAAACTCCAGCTTTACTCTGTAGCATATCACCTACTCCGAGGTGATCTCTGCCTAACATATAAAGCTATGTCAAACCCACAGCTGTTGGACATGCTACACCTAAAGAAATCCCAATCCCTCTGAGCTACACGCTCTAGGGACCTAAACCTTGTCACCGCAATAAACAGGACATGCTGGAAGGATAGATTCCTGTTCCAGATACTTCCCATACTCTGGGACAGGCTACCCATCTATGTCAAGCAAAGTTCATTAGCACTCTTCAAGAAAAATCTTGATGAGTGGATGGGAAATAGGAAATACACCCTGGGGATCACTCCTGTGTCTCTGCTCGACAATGGCACAGGAAAATAACTTTCTTGGGTGGCATAAGCCAGGGAACCTTGTTGGCTAGGCTTACATAGGCCCTTGGGCCGATAGCCTAGTACCTACCTATGAACCTATGAACCTGAACAAAATATTTGCAAATATGTCTTTACAGAGGAGTACTGAACTCCAGGAGGTATGCTCCCATTTTGTTACCTACATAATGCACACGCTTGAATATATTAATGAATTATGTAAAGCAAAACCTTTTAGACTATCTCTATGCATTAGTTAGAAGTGTACTGATGGCATGGCCATGTCTGTCAAGCCATTTCAGAGGTACAAATGATTGACAATACATGAAAATAGAAAGCTATGTGATACATATGTACAAATGTTTCAGGGACAGGTCCTTTGAAAGCATGTTTAGCATTTCAAATATCTTTTATTATCAGAATGGTTTGTGTGCCTGTTCTTTTGTGGGTGGGGGGTACAAAGAAGAGTTACAAACTACAATGGACTGTTCTTTTCAGGGGGAGCACAGTTGAGTTACTGCCATGACACATACAAGGATATGTCACTCTTGCTACTGTCCTTGTTTTATATCCTGCCTGTCATTAGTATTTCACATCTGTAGACGGTTTCATGTTTCTCCATTGGGTACTACTGACTGCCTACCTTTACTGTTTTATCTGGTAACAGTTCATTTGCAGTTATATGATACTTATGTGTATTATCATTCTTTTGTCTTTTAGGACACAAAATGTCATTGAGGCAGAGACCCCTCCTTCAGTGAGGCTGAAAATAATATAATTGTTGATGTGCTCTGTCAACATGGGGCATTTTGCTGGGGAGTGGTCATCCCAATATGCCAGAAAGTCTCAGCATATGGCAGAAAATTGTTGCCAACATCAATGCTGTGGGTGGCCACAGCCAGACATATGAGCAGGTGCACCATATGGCTACTGACATGATTGCCTCTGCAAGGAGGCATGCAGCTGCTGTTGCCCAAGACAAGGGGGTAACCAGGGGTGGGCCTGCTACAGAGCCACCTCTCACCCCCAATGAGGAATTCCTGGCAAATATCCTCCAACAGGACAATTCACAGCAGAGTGGACCACAACATGTCATTGACATGGGCACCACTCCTTCTGAGTCTCACAAGGAGCTTCCAGGTAGGCTTTGTCATATGACCAGTTGAATACTGTTGTATAGTAAAACAACTGAAATAAAAGTTGCTTCTGTGTCACATGTCTTTTTTTGGCGGGGGGGGGTTGAAGTTTGGTACAGTGATAAGCTCAGTTTGGAGTTCTCAGCCACTTACTTGCTGAACGTACACTTAATGCAGATATAAAGGAGTACATGTAGTACCTCCTTGTCTTACTGTCAGATGTGATGATGGTGACCTTACATCTTGCTTAACTTATTCCAGGACTGTGAGGAATCCAGCGACATATGCCTCCTACAGATGGTACGCCAAATAAATTCAGTACTGTAGATCACTTTAAAGAAATATTATTATGTGTCATTTCATACTTGTTGTGTGTATTGCTGTATTGTCTGTAATAGTGGCAGCACTGTTAGTTGTTTAGCATATATTGCACCATAGTAGTGCAGGTATTAATGTATGCCTGTGTTTCTCCCATTTTATCATAGGTGATCATGGCAGTGAGAGTGTAGGCCCTGTGCCACCTGATGTCAGTGACTCTTCAGACACTGATGAAGATGGTGGGCAATCTGAGACACAGTCGAGGGATGCAGAGGTTGACTCTGATACAGAGGTTGACATCCAGCCAGCCCCTTAATTTTCTCTGGACACAGCTAATAGGCCTATACCTACCCAGTCCGCTGAGTCCACAGATATTGGACAGGTAGAGAGCGAGGACACTGAACAGGGAAGTGTGTCTCCTGCAGCTTCAGTGGCTGTTGAGCCTTGCCATAGCTAAAGTGTTGGCAAGGTGCTACACAAGAGGGTTGATAAGGGTGCCCAGAGGGGGCCTGCTGTTCCTCTTCCACTTGATGTAGCTGTCTCTTCCTGTGTCACTCAACGCATGTTTAGAGCCTTCAAGGAAGCACAGTCATGTTCAGAAAGGTGCTCCCGACAAATGCTCAGGGTTGTGGATGTGGCACAGGCTGACATGTGTGACCGCCTCCACTGTGTTGCTGATTAAATGGATCAGATGAATGACATGTTGGAATGAGAGATGGCTGTGATGGAACAAGGAGAGTCTGTCATGGAATGAGTAGTGTCTGTGATGGTATGTCTGCTGGGAGGGAACAGTGTCTTCATGGAAGTAGGACAGCCACAACATCTACTGATAGCCAATGTGGCCATGCCCAATCACACTCTTGTAGTGGTCCATCAGTGAGTGTTTTGTCCACACCCAGATGTGACAGGCCATGGGGTCATGGTCCTGGGCATTCCTGTGAAGGGATCACTTCCAGCAGGCATCAGTCACATTCAGGTAGCAGCACTTCATGTGACCTTGGGCATGGAGGTGGCAGTGCAACTCCTGGCAGAGCCAGTTCTCATGGTCGGGGGTAACAACAAAGAACTGTCACCTCTACCATGCATGACTCTCAACTGTCAGACATACCAAGATGTAGAGCTAGCACTGTGCTTGGCTGTGTTCATACAGACTCTCACACACCACTTTCACATGGAGAACTGCTACAGACACACATACAAAAATTACATGGTTCAGCCTGCCTGCTTTCCTTTTTTACATACAAACACTCACTGACCTTTTGTGTCAGCCTAGGCCTCCTGCCCCCCCCCCACACACACACACACAAATCCCTGTGTAAGTGATGATAACTGTTCCATATCCCTGTTTTCTCTCTTTTGGATACAAAAGCTTTCTGTCTGATGCACAGGGTGCATAGCTACATTAGTGCCTAGTATATCTGATTTATGTTGTTGAACTGATAATTGAACCTATCACTTATATTTGCCTTGCCAAATTATACAGTGGATAGCACCATCATGTCAGAACTTTCTACTGTATTCTTTTGTAAGGGTTGTAAAGTCAGAAACTGCAGAGTGTCTCATTACTTTCTAACTTTTCTCTTTCATGTTTTCCAATACATATGTATGGTGCACATCATAAGACACACCATCACATTCAGATCTCAGGATTGCATGACAGCACTGTAGTCAAACTCATCAAAACAGTAATACAGTATAATGCACTCTTTTCCATGAACTTCACCAGACACATGCAGCAGCTGGATAGACCACAGAGCTTCCTCATCAAGATAACACAGGGCATACTAACCATGACATGATGTATGTGGGTAGATTAAAAGACGTTATTGTCATCTGTCTGGTATCGCACACAGTTTGGTTTCATCAAGGGGAGGTCATACCTGTTAAATTTTGTTGACGTCTTTGAGACAGTCACCAAAGCCATGGACAAGGGGAAGATGGTGCACACCACCTACCTTGACCTGGCCAAAGCCTTTGATACTATTCTCTACTTGGGTATAATAGATAAACTCTCTCAACTAGGCATCAATCCATAAGTTACCAGATGGGTAGCAAACTGGCTCATTGATGGAACTCACCTAGTCCAAATAGGGGAAGCCACCTCAAGCAGTAGACCTGCAATGAGTGGTGTACCCCAGGGATTGGTCTTGGGCCTCTGTTGTTTGGGATATGTTTTTCTGAGGTGCAGGCCAAAGCCAGTGGACTATGGCTGGCCAGGTTTCCAGATTATTGCAAGCTGAGTGCTGTCATCAATTCCTTTACTGATGTGGACATCCTCCAAGAGGGTCTCACCCAGACAAATGACTGATGCCAGAAACACGGCCTCAGACTGAATGCTAAAAATGCATCATCACCCCCTTTGGGGAGAGTGACGTCCCCACAAATTATGACATTAATAACAAGGTCCTAAGCATGCAATTAGTCATGAGGGACTTGGGGATCCAGGCTGATAGCAAACTGAATTTTGACCACCATATTACCTCTGTTGTTCGGAACGTTTTCTGCATGGCCTACCTCATTAGTAAGGGTATCTCATTCAGGGACAAGGAGGTCATAACATCCCTGTAATCTTCCACCAAGACAAAAGGACTCAAAGACGACCAGGTTCTCCAAAGACTAAGCTGCTTCATCAGATGCTAACACTTAGACTAGAGTACATTCATTTAAATATAAAATGACTACCTATTAATTTCTCCAAAGTAAAAATGAATGTACTCTATTCTAAGTGTTAGCATCTGATGAAGCAGCTTAGTCTGTGGCAGTGCTTATGCATTTAGAAATAAATTGTTTTTACTTTGGAGAACCTGGCCATCTTTGAGTCCTTTTGTCTTGGTAGATTTATCCTTTGGACTTTTGCTATCATTGGACTCTTTCATCTGGATAGGTTGGTACTTGTGTTCTTCTTGTTAATAATCCCTGTATTCTTACCTTATAAGACCCATTATTGAGTACAATGCCCCTTTTGGCATGTACCTCACAAAGCACATGCAGCAGCTAGAGAGACCACAGATATTCCTCATCAGAAGAATCCAGGGTCTCAAACACCTACCCTACATAGATAGGCTAAAGGCCCTGTCCCTCCACTCAGTCTCATACAGATTCCTCAGAGGTGATCTCTGTCTGGCATACAAAGCAATCTCAGACTCCGTCTTGATGGGACTGCTGCATATCCATAAGTCAAGCTCCACTTGAGTAACCCACATGCGCGGCCTCAACCTGGTCTGTGACATCAATAGGACTTGTTAGTAAGACAAATTTGTGTCCCAGAATCTCCACCTTCTGTGGAATATACTCCCTCTCCACATCAAGCAGAGTACCTCTTTAACCCTTTCTAAGAGCAACCTGGATAACTGGAAGGGGAACAGAAAATACACCCCTGGGATTCCACCTGTGTCCCTGCTGGATATGGGCATTGGGTGCTGACTTGTCAGAACATAGGCTAAATTCTTGGCTAGGCTTGTAAGGGCCTCAGGGCCAATAACCTAGCAACTTCCTATGATCCTACGATCCTATGATTGCATTAAATTGTAACTGTTATTTTAAGGCTCTTACTTTTGGTTTATGCATTTGGGATTCAGGCCAGTTGTTTTACATTAAGAAGGTTTGTAGTCTACATTCTTGTGGGGGGAGACAGTAGTCTCTACCCTTCTGAGCTGGGATTGCTGGTTGAATGCTTATTGTGCCTGTTATTCTGAAAGTGTTTTAGTTCTGGCTTAAGCACTTGAGTTCCAGGCCACATATTGTTATGGTTTAAGCACTTGGGCTCCACACCAGTTATTTACATTAGGAAGGTTTGTGGCAGGAGAGGATAGCCTACACCCTTCTAGGCTGGGAATTGCTGGTTGAAGACTTATTGTGTCTGTTATTCTGAAAGTGTTTTAGTTCTGGCTTAAGCACTTGAGTTCCAGGCCACATATTTTACACTAGGGAAGTTTGTGGTCTACACTGTTGTTGGCGTATTCTACTAAATTGCTGCCTTATTTAAACTGTTTTTTTGCTATTGTGATTTTCTGCACTTTGAATTTCAAGTCCTTCTGCATTTTATAGCATAGGCTAGATTCAGGCTGGCTGAATCTAGACTGTTTGGTATCATTTGAGCACTAAAACCAGCCATCTTATATGAAGAAGGCCCCCCTGCACCCTTGTGGCAGAAGTGTGCACCCAAGGACCCATCTGAGTTTGGGATTGCTGGAATAAGGCTCAGTCTTGGTCTTTCCCTTTGTTTACTTTTCTAAAATAGTTTAACTTTGCTTATATTCCAGTGTTGTGTTTGGGCGGGTTTGCTTTCAGTTTACTGGAGCTGCTCAGAAATTGCACTACTGCCCTGTGAGCAACTTAGTTGTGCATTGTGAAGCATTGACATAGTTTTCTATGCATAGTCCTCCATAGAATAGACAGTTTTTTTTTAGTCTTACAGCAAAACCTGGTCCATCTAGCCCACTTCCCACTAGTTACTACAGTATACACCTGCCATAATGGACGGACAGTTTCCCACCATTTCTCCAGCCAGCCTGGCTGACATGGGCATCCTGATGCAATGTAGCAATTGCCTCATGTATAATGACAACCAGTTACTTCTAAAACAAACAAATACAACATGTGAGATCTCTATCTATACTATGAATTTGGAATTAATTTTCTCACATAACAAGCTCACAACACATAAAGCCACATATGTGGAGGTACTCACCAGAAGCCTACTGAAAGATCAGAGACCCAAGTGCAAACCTACTGCTCACACTGCAGACCCAACAGAATCCACTGCACATAATAATGCACATAACAGTGTTTCAGCCAATAAGACCCTAAGGCAAAACACCTGAAAAACAAACGTCTTGGTCATAAGCGATTCCATAATGAGACACACAGATGTCCCCTTCACCAGGCTGGACAAGGAGAAGGTCATGGTCAGCTGCCTGTCAGGTGCCAGGATCCATCAGATCACACACACATGCACTCAAGTCGCTCAACAAGTACCGTTATGACTCTGTCATAGTCCATGTTGGAGTAAATGACTTCAGATGCACCTCACTGAACTATATGAAGAGAAACATGACTGAGTTCTCAGATTGTGTGTCTCAGGCAGGTATGTCCATGCACCTAGGCAGTATTTCACCTTTACCCAGGATGATGCTTCATTATAAACAAAACATGATTGACCTCAACAATTGGCTTAGCTTCTGTTGTCAATCCAGGGGGATCTGGTATATGTTAGCCTTGGAAGATATGGTTGACAGACCACTCTGCTTTGCCAGAGATAGTCTTCACCTGTCACCTCTTGGCATTCAATTACTGGCAAAGGTACTTGCCTCCCCATAGTGCTTTTTTTAGGCAATGTCAGAACAACTAAATTACTGATGTAAATAAAATCCACTAGAGACAAACTGAAGTTTATCCTGCTTAATGCAAGGAGTCTAAATCAGAAACTGCACTCACTGGAAGTATTCCTTACCTTAGAAGATGCCCATGTCTGTGCAGTCACAGGGATATAGTTCAAGGCTGCAGAGAGCCCCTCCCCTGGTTATGCAAGGCTACAATGTCTTCCACACGTTCAGACCTCAAAATGAGATTGAAAGAACCAAAGGTGTAGGTGTATATATCTTTATTAAAGACAAATACTACTCAGGACTGGTCAAACAGTATGACAGTATGACTCCATAGAGCTACTCCAAGTCCAACTCACTGTAGGTAAAACCCCTACCATATCGTTGTTAGCTATAGGTCCCCCACCGTGAATCACGAGAACCACTCTGCCTACTTGGACCTACTTAAGTCACTCACTATACAGCCTGAAACCTTGGTCATGTGTGATTTCAACTATTCTTTCATTACTTGAGAGTCATAAATGAGCACACACATGCTCACCCTAAGGTTCCTGGACTTTGTTAATACAAATTCTCTGTAACAGATGGTCTGTACCCCCACAAGGGGCTTGAGTGTCCTAAACTTAGTACTTACCAACATAGGGGGTCTCTGCACCACCCCCTGTGTGTTGCCCGCGCTGGTAAGGTCTGACCAGAATTCAGTCTCTTTTGAGTTAACAGTCATACCTGACCTCCCCATTAAGAGCAAAAAGGATGAACAATTTCTCCAAAGCAAACAATAGCCTCCTAAGTGATGCCATAAATAGCTGCAACCCTCCTGCTACCACTCAACAATGGATACACAAATAGCCTGTATAAACACCTATGCAAATTTATAGACTTAGCTGAACCTGAACGGATCAAAACAAGGTCCTCAGAAAAAAACAAGCCACCCTGGTGGGCATCCAGCATAAATAGGTTATACAACAAGTGGAAGAAACTAATGCCTACGAACAAGAGGGAACTGACTCAGCAGAGGAAGGACACCTTCCACAGATTGAACAAGAAAATTAGCTCTCTTGTAAAGTCCTCTGGAGCTAATTATGAAGCTAAACTAGCATCCCTAACTAAAGATAATCAGGGGGCATTTTTAGCTACATCAGAAATATAAAAGGGAAGGGCCATCTTTGTGCCACACTAGTAGTGGACAGTACCACTCATACTGACCCAGAGGACATTGTCAACTTGCTAGCAGATAGATTTGGGGCAAACGTCAGCCCTGTCCCCACCAGGCATACCCCAAAGCATACCTATTACCAGTCCCCTACCTAGTATCTCCAAAGAGCAGGTCATAACTGCACTCTCCATGGCCAAAAACACAGCCTCTATGGGACTGGATAACATCCCAGGCTGCCTACTAAATGGTCTGAAACAGGCACTCTCTTCAACCACAGTGTAAGTACTGGCTTTTTCCCAGCAGAGTGGAAAACAACAACAGTAATTCCCCTTGCACAAAAGGGGTCCGCCAATCCACCCTGGGAAATATAGACCCATAAGCCTAACCAGCCTTAACTGCAAGGCCATGAAGAGGATCATCATGGACCTTATCAACAAAGACATAGGTGAGCATCAAACTCTTGACCCGACACAATTTGACTTTGTTAAGGGTAACTCATGCTTATTAAACCTAGTGGACTTCTTTGAGAATGTCACCAAAGCCTTGGATGAAGGCAAAACAGTACATATAGCCTATCTTGATTTGGTCAAGGCTTTTGACACAATCCCCCACTCAGGCATCACTGAGAAACTAACACATCTGGGAATTAACCTATATGTCACTAGATGGGTAGCCAACTGGATCACCAACAGAACATATATAGTCAAAGTTGGAGATTCCACCTCTACCAGCAGACTAGTTACAACTAGTGTACCACAAGGATCTGTGTTGGGCCCCCTACTATTTGGAATCTATTTCTCAGAAGTCCAGGGGAAAATAGATGACCTGTTACCATGTTCACTAATGACTGCAAACTGGGTGCAATCATTGAGTCCCCCAATGATGTTGACATATTACAAAAAGGGTTTACACAGACAAATGATTGGTGCCGAAGCCACTGACTCAATCTAAATGCAAAATAATGCATTATCATACCTTTCAGCAAAGGGAAGTCTCTGCAAATTACAATATTAACAGTACCCCCTTTATCCCACACCATGTGGTGAGAGATTTGGTAACAAAGTTTGATAGCAGCCTTAACTTTGATCACCATGTGCCCACAGTGGTAAGGAAGGTCTTCTATGTTGCATATCTCATAAGTAACGGAATCACATCCAGAGCTATGGATGTTATAGCTCCCCTGTACTCATCCCTCATCAGCCAACTAATGGAATACAACACTCCCTTCTGTATGTTCTTCACCAGGCACCTGCAGCAGTTGGACAGCTCTCAGAAGTTTATCACCAAGAAAATTCAGGGCCTGCAACACATAACATACATGGATAGACTGAAGGCCCTGTCGCTGTCCTCTGTATCTTATAGGCTGTTGAAAGTCAACTTGTGCCTGACCTACAGAGCAGTATCAGACCCTGCCCTATTGGAAATGCTGCACATTCACAAGTCACAAGGGACAAGATTCATTTCCTCTAGAGATCTTAACCTAGCCTGTGACATTAACAGGACATGCTGGAGAGACAGATATGTCTCCGAAAGATTGCCACTCCTCTGGAACAAACTCCCAGTCCACATACAACATAGCTCCTCAATGACGCTATTTAAGTGTAACTTAGACAACTGGATGGGAGATCATAAATTTACCCAGGGTAACCTATGTCCCTTTTGGATAAGGGCAGTTGGTTCTGATCTTAGACTTACGCTGCAAATATAGACCATACAACTTGGTCAATAAGGGAACAACAGTATAACATGGCTGGGCTTATAAAAGCACTAGAGTCAATAGCCTAGTAACCTCCTATGAACCTAAGGTGATATCTGCTTGGGCTCCAGGCAAGTGTCTGATCCTGCCCTGGTGGGATGGCTGCACATGCAATAATCTGATATAGCTGATGAAATCAGCATTGTCTGTTGAGCATATGGTGATAACAGTGTCCCACATGTTCATGTAAAAGGCTCTCTGTAATGTCAAGTAAAAGCTCACACAAACACACACACACCAAGTTCACTACAGTGAGAACAAAACCCTTACCTATCTAAGTGCATAGACTCTAGAACATAGTACTCTACGCAAGCAGCATGACACAAATCTGACTTTTACATTGCTGCAGTTTAACTTATAGTGGATGAAATCAGCAGTGCATGTTAGAGAGAAGAAGGTGGGAGGCTTGCCTGAAATGAATGCGTAGGCAGGCACAAGTATCAAAATAATGTCAATTTATAGGGTTGGGGCAGTAACTGCAGAATACTCACTTGCTCTTCTGGCTAGACACATACACACACACACACACACACACACACACACACACACACACACACACACACACACATACACACACACACATGCACACACTTGACTGCAGTGAGAACAGAACCCCTACCTAAGTACATGGACTACAGAAATCAGTACTTTATGCAAGTGTCATAGCACCAGTCTGACTTTGACATGGCTATAGGTCAGCTTATATTAGATGACATCAGCAGGCCATGTGAGAACAAGAGATTGGGAGGTCTGCACAGCCACATAGATTCATGGGTTCATATGGTGCCAGTAGCCTAACAGCACTATGTTGTGTAGAAGCCTAGCTGTGTAAAAACACAAGTACTCTTATTGAGTATAATAGTTGGATGTTTGAGTTTAACAGAGAAAAGTTGTCAGCACCACAGACCGGCCCTGTGAATGAGGGAGCACACAGCATTATATATTATGTTTTGTAGTCTGGCTGATGGATGTGTGTGTAAAAATACTGAGCCTCCAGGGTTGTACTGCTTTGGGGGGCAACACATGTATGTATTGTGAACATATGATGTATACTTAGAATATGCCCTGAATGTGCAATGTTTCCACATGTAGTTTTATGTTATACAATGGAAATGGGCAATAAACACCAATAAGAAAGCATCATATATACAGTTCCATAATTCAGTGAGCAGCAGGTTTGCTTGGTGGTTAACAAAGTGGAAACGCATGTGAGTTACACCTGTTTGCATGTAGGTAAATGGTGTGCAAACATGAGCCACATTGCTAATATTTGCCAAGCAGAATGCAACAGTGGCAACCAATTTCATGTATAAACAGTTGTGTATGTGTTTTTCGCAAAAGTTAAAGCCATGCCATCAAGATAGCAGGAAAACATTTACAGGACTATACTACGCAGTATACATGCAGTCATACATTTGATCATAAATGTAATGATGCATAGCTTAGTCTATCAGTAAAAATAATACTATATGGAATATAGTGCGTTCAAACCCAGTACCATGTGTATGGCAGTCCTACACACAACTGTTGTCACAAAAATGTTGCGGAAACAGTTGTCTGTGTTGCACTTCATTGCTGTAAACTGCAATGTCACATCAGTAAAATAAAGGGTGCACACTCTGTACTAGAACCCAATACCATCTGTACACCTGGCTGGGTTTTCATGATGGCCAAGGGCATTAACTGAATGTATCCAGTTACTATTTTTGGCCATCTGCTTTGTAGATGATTTGCCGCACTTCGCGCAAACCAGATAAGCACAGCCATTACCCACTTCCAATGTTTGGCTATGCAGAGCATCACACAAAAAGTGCAATGAAAAACAAGAGGAATAAGAAAGAAAACCTTAGTGATAGACATATATAAGTAAAATAAGTGTCTGCTGTCACATATTAAGGTACATTCTGTACAAATTCACTATTTACTTCATTACTGCACCAAGTTAAGATAAACAAGGATATGCCATAATATTATTAAAGAGTACATTCCAGGTTCAGGACTTACCTTGCAAATGCATCAGTTGAGACAATTTTATTTCAGGCTAAGAATTTCCTTGTCTCTTCACCCATGATATTGAAGTATGCAGGAAAAAACAGAATGTAGGCTACATGAATGCTTTATAGCTTGTTGAATAGCTCCACCGTACTGAAAATCACCTGATTATGATGTAATTAGCATCTATGAAAAACATCTGCTGCTTTACTGAATACATCAACTCTGTTGGTGCTCAGTAGTGCTTGATGTGCACATACATGTTGCTTTGTGCACTGACGCTGAAATAAAGTGAACACAGGTGATCTTATTATTTTGCTCAATTCCTGTGACATTGCGCAAACATGCAGCTCAAGAAGTGGAGTAAAGGTTGCAGACCTGTACTAGAACCCAGGACCTTCTATACTCTAGCCCTACATATACACATGCTGCCACAGGAATAGTTATATGACATGCATCGAGAAGCCTGCCATTCATTCCTCCATTTCCAATGGTTGCAGTAAGCACCTCATTGTGCAAACATATTTGAACTTAAAGCATGCATAGATAATTCATTTTAACAAACAATAAAGAGGATGAAACAGAACTTGTGAATTGTGTACTACTTACATGTACATTTACACTTCACAGGCCTACATGTACACCTCTGTAAGTGTAACCTGACACACACCTCTGATGTCATCATTCATTGTTGCCATGCATTCATCATGAACACTGTGGAAGTGCCTACATGAAGTGAACATCCCTACACAGTTACAAGTTTTTGGGATTCAGCAATTCTAATGTGTTTTGGCCTCATTTGCAACTTCACCATGCTGACAGCCCTGAATTGGGTTGGGAACCATGTAGGCAGGGAAACTGAAAGGGAGCCCAGTGTTACATACTCAAGGGAGGGTATTAGTGAGGTATATATCTACACAGAGGAATGCAGGTTTTGAATGCTATGTTTCATGGGGTTTACACATTTACCTGTCTGCATTAGTTACAAGTACATTGTTCATTTGGGGTGGGGGTGCAAAACTACAATTATGGCATGGCACTTAAACAGGAATTGTTGCTATTGTTAATATCATTTTCTATCATCTGAATGTCATAATGTGTGTGGTGTTGCATGTTATGTCTGTTCTGTACAAATCTATAGACATTTGCTTGCTCTTCTTTCCATGTAGACTCCTTTCCATGGCTGTATTTTGGAAAACTTTCGAATACATGACCGAGACCAGCATGGAGTCTGCACAGTTGCTTTACATCTTGTTGAATTGCTCCACACATTGATTTGCTTCATTAGCATACAATTCAGCTACTTATGCTGTAATGTATGTGCCATGGAAGTTTCTATGTTTGCGTGTGAGTGTGCACTGCTACTTGGAGTTAACTGAATCTAAAACTCTCCATGGTCATGTGCTCATCATGCCGTGACACACATGGTTAAAAATAATCATGTAGGCTTTATTGAATACCACTAATGATGTATTTAAATATAATTTGAACAAAAACACAACATAAAGAGGTTCAGACATAAACAAACCACAAAGCCTTGCAAGCTATATTTAGAAAATCCTTAAATGTGGTACATTTGTGATTGCAGACAATGTTGCTTAAGTTACAGAATATGATATGAAAGTGATATATCGAACGGGGAAGGAACTATTGATAGTAGATATGTTAAGAAGATCATGTTTACTACAGATGAGAGGAGGACCACTTGATGGAGAATTAGAGATTGTTTGTCTGTAATTCTATAATAACCAATGACAGAAGAAAGTAAAATAATTTCAGACGTGCAATGATACAGACTAAGAACTGCAGCCTCTGAAAGATGTTACATTTAAAGGCTGACCTGAGAAAAAAAATCACCATAAAGAAAAAGAAAATCGGTATTATTTTTCTTTCAACAAAGATATAAGTTCTAGTTAAAGCTTGACATTCAATGCTGTCAAAGAATAAAAATGCTGGAGAGAATGCATATCTCAGAGCTAGGAATAGTAAATTACAAATAAAGAGCAAGAGGTACAACGTATGGCAGTGGTGGCAACCCATTACAGGAAATATAGAGTTATGTCATCTGCAATACATTTTTATTTATTTTTTTATTTAACATTTGTTAACTGGGAAAGGCCAACTTGGAACAAAGCCAATTTTCAGCAGAGGCCCAGGGAGAAACGCTCCAGATGCATGTCTTTGTAACATGGGAGGAAACCGGAGCACCCAGAGGAAACTTACACAAATGCAGGGAGGACATGCAGACTCCACACAGAAGGAGCCCCAGCTGAGAATTGAACCAGAGAACCTCTTGCTGTGAGGTGACAATACTACCACTGCACCACTGTGCTGTTATAACAGCAATCCAAAGAATGAGATGCTGGCATACCACATGCATGGTATAATAGTTAAGGTTCATACTCTTTTTTGGACTTACAAGTTTTCATTAAGCACTGTCTCTATGTATTTTTGGGGTATAATAGTTAAGGTGTTTACCTTACAAATACAAGGTGCAGGGTTTGATTCTTCCATGGAGCAACTGGCTAGGCATAAAATGGCTCACAAGTGCACTGTACTAATCTATGAACCTATACTTGGTACCATACTGTTCCTTGGAGTTGAGGGAGAACAGAATAGTTCCATTTTATAGAAGCCCTATAACTCACATGTATAAATTATTATTCCATGTACCCTGAAAAATCAAACTGACATTAGAGAAAACTGGCAACACATGAAATTCTTAAATCTGACAATGTTCTTCAGTACACAAGTTAGCAATTAAGATGACTGGTGTATGAGTGGAAATTCAGACACATAACAACCAGTCCACATTATCAGCATTCCAATGGACAACTGGGCAGAACTATCTAAACTTTGAAGAATCTTATGAGAAAGTTTGATAGCAAAAGCTATATGGATTACTGTCCTGAGTTTTAGAAAAAATAGGAATAATCCACTACAAGGGGTCTCAGACTGACATAAGTATTTGGGGTGAAAAGGTTAAAAAGCATTCTATAGATTAGGGCCATCCCTCTGGAATAACATAACAAATGATGTTAAACATAATAAAAGCACTTAAGAAATTTCTATTCCAGGATTCTAAGTGCACTTTCATTTTGATACTAGTTAAACCAATATATTCCCTCATTGTACCTTTCAGGTGTTCCTCACCAAAATGAAATAATGTTGTATTACATTTCAATGTATAAACTCTCTCCTGCTTGCAGATATTTACAATATTATATTGGCTCATGAGTGCAGTTTTAAGGTACTTGTATTGTTGATATTTGTTTTGCATTGCCCTGATACTTTTTGTACCTTTTGCAACAAGATCATGACTGAAAAGGATCTCTGGACCAGCTCCACCACCTGGTTATCAAATTGTAAAATAAATAAAAAATACAAAGGAGACTAGGTACTTAAACTGCATTACTAGTTACTGAAAATGAACAGTGTGTAAAGGAAATACTGGAAAAAAAGAGTAAAAAATACTACTATGATAAGAACAGAAGAAGGCTGCTAGGTTTCCAGATTTGAGACAAAGTAAAACAGAAGCCATGTCTGCAGCCTGTAGCTGAAATAGTGGGTAACGCTTCCAAATCATGATCTTACATTTCTTGAGGGGAGGAAATAATAAATTTTATGGAAGAAAAAGTAAGATACTTGTACAAGACAAATATGTCTTATTCATCCTACACATTTATTTATTTTATTTATTTTGAGTTTGTTAATTGGGGTAGACAATGGATCCCATCAGAAATATTTCAGTCTCAGCTCAGGGTAAAAACAGTAGATACATGATATTATATACAGAGTGAATGATAAAATACAATATATAAATATATTATGCACACAATGCATATCATAGTTGGCTTGAGGGTATAAAGACAATAGGTAACAAAACACAATATACTGTATACATGCATTACATACAAAGTGAAAATCAGAGTTGACATGCTGAAAGAATCACAATCAAAAATAGAGTCAGAGCAAGTTATGTAAATGGAAGAAGACAACAAAGAGGTTACTTTATAAGACCAGTGAGACAGAAGTTGCATTTTCATAGAGTCTTGAAACGTGCTTTTATTTCTTATCAGAAAAGGGCTAAAGAGGAATGATCATTAGGAAAAGAAAGGAGAGATTCCGACAGTTTGGGACTAAGGACTGAGATAGCATGGTCTGTGCAGTGAATAATAGTTTGGAGGAAATGACACTAGTGGGTAAGATTTCTAAGGTTGTATGTTGCTGCATCTATGAATGGGAAGCTTGTGGAGCGAAAGTGTTATTCTTGATAAGTTTAAATAGTTGAGAGGTAAGTAGAAAGTCAGCATGTTATTTCATAGGTAGTCATTTACCTTTTTCAATGGTTTTTCAGTGGTGTTCATTTCTTGGGGAGATAGTGATGAATCTAAAAATGGTGTTTGAAATGAAATGAATGGTGGATATATTTCCTTCAAAAGTTGCAGCAATTGGAGAGAGACAATCTTTTAGCTGATCCAGTAAGATACCTTTACCCATGGCATTCCTGCAGGGTCTGGATAGAATGGGGAGGATCCTATTAGCTGAAAATAGAACAGAGTTGTTTCCTATGTGGTTAAGGTGCAGATGCAAATTTAGGAAGGGGTCCAAGCAAATCCCTAGATATTTGAATGAGGTGACATTTTTAATAGTGGT
The DNA here is from genome assembly GCF_019279795.1 of Protopterus annectens. Classification (NCBI taxonomy): domain Eukaryota; kingdom Metazoa; phylum Chordata; order Ceratodontiformes; family Protopteridae; genus Protopterus; species Protopterus annectens. The sequence goes on from NC_056745.1 coordinate 224,752,607, forward strand.
ATTTAGATGAGCGAGAATTTTTAGAAGCCTAGACATACAATTGAGCTTTTGACTAGTGCCAAAAAGCATTGTTTTTGTTTCAAAGGGGTTTAGTAGTAACTGTTTATCATTGGCCTGTTGAATAAGGATGTGAAAATCAGCCTAACATTCAAATTCAAGAGAAGGGACAGAGATGTTGGAGCAGAACAGGACAGTGTCATCAGGATAAAGCAGGAGAGGAAGATGGAGTAAGTAAAGCAGAAGTTTGGTAATGTAAATAGAAAAGAGGAGACTCCTTTTTGTAGAGGGATTGATGTAGAGGTTGACAAATTTAAATTACCTGAGATGTGGCAGTTACAGAGGTAGGTTTTGAACCAGGGCAATGTGTCATTACTAATGCCTATTTCAGGTGGGATGGTCCAGGAGAACTGAGTGATTGAAAAGATCAAAGACCCTGGTAAGGTTAATAATAATGGCTTCAGTAATTAGGCCTTTATCCATTCTAGAAAAAATGTTGTTAACATTATTTATTTTGGGTAAGATAAATAGGTTCATAGGTTCATATGTAAGTTCTAGGCAATCAGACTATTATAATCCTAGCCAAAAAAACATATTTAAAAGCTTTCCTCAGCCTTAAAGTTTATGTTACATACCTTGATGCTAATCTGTTGCTTATAGTTCAGTATTAGCCCCTTACCAGGATCTCCAATAATTGTACTTGTGATTTTAGTCTCTTTTATTATTTTTTTCTTTTTATGCTAGATTTTGTATGTGCAATTTCTTATGTACTATATGTTACTAATTTTCATAGTAATTATTTGTACTTTGTATATCACAGTCTAAACATGAAAATGGTCCACCTGGAGCAGTTCTCTACCCCAGCTAACAAATATGAAATAAATAAAAATTAACATTAAAATAAAATAAAATATTAAAGTTGGAGGAGTAAGAGCAAACCACTTTTTTGTTTTTAATTGAGGGAAGGAGGTTGCACTCTAGCCACCAGTACCACAAACTGCCCCTATAAAAAGCATCCTTGTACATGTGACTTGACAGTGATATGCTCTCATACTTAGTCCACGGGTGCATTTTTGCTTTACAATCCTCTGTTTTATTCATTTCATCCAGTCTCCCAATGATATCCTATTCTCCTAGTTCCGATCTTGATTTCCATTTCAATATAAATGCTTTCTTGACTACTATCATCAGTAAAGGCTCCAACTGTTTATTATAACCCAGCAAATAAGTGTCCCAGTAATATCCGCATTTCTACCAAACACTTGATCTATTAATTGATATAGATGTCTTTTATGAACATAAATGTAGAGTTGACCATGATCCAAAAAGAAAAAAAAAACTATTCCTACATATCCAACTCACCTTCCTTAGTCATCAAACAAATTAAATCTATGTTTCAGAGCATCCTTGTCAACCTTATTGCAAATAAAAACATTGATGCAAATGTTTCCTAGCAAAAAATCTAAATCTCCTAGACTTGGTAGCATATCTTGGCAAGTGAGAAGTTCATCATTTAAATCTGTATTCAAAATATTTCTCCATTCCTGCTTCATTTTGACTTCCGTTTCCTATTTTAATTATTTCAAGGCATTCCCAGCACGAATCAAATCTTTAATCATTCAATATTTTCCCCTGTCCACAGCTTTCCGGTACTGGAAGAATGTTATATCAGTAGTGGATCCAGGAATTCACAAAAGAGGGGATGTAATCTGCAAAAAGATCACCTGTGGCCAGGGGCAGTCATAGATGGGAGCACATGCAGGTGCAGGTGCCCACTGTGAAACTCTGTGTCCCCCTGTTTGCCCCAGTCTCTAGATTAATAAACCTTATAAAAACTCCTGGGACTACTAAAGATTACAAAAATTACAAAAAAAATCCGGATAACTCTGTAGCTCATGCAGGCATGTCTTTCCAGCATATCAGCAGCCCACCAACGTGTTGTCTTTCCTTCCCTTCAGCGTCAGGAGAATGAGGTGGCTTAGGAGAATAGCAGCATTAGTCTTTCACAACAAAGAGTTTGGTGACCCAGAGTGTGAGTACAGACTTTGTGGATAACAACTAGGGTGTTAATTCCCTGATACAATAATAAGGTTCATTAGGTGGACATATGAAGGATCAGAGGTGAAAATTAAAGTATGCGTGGGGTCCTCTGATAAGTCCCGTTTGAACAGAGGAACCAGGGAGGGATGTCCTCTCTCCACTTTGCTAGCAAAGAAAATAAGGGACTCAGACATTTAAGGATATAATTGGTATGGTAATGGAGAAAAGTTGCTTTATTTACAGATGATACTATTTTGTACCTGATAAATCCAGAAAAGACTATTTCAGTGCTGTGGAACATTCATTCTGAGATGGTTTCAAGTCTTTTTGGAATACAAAATTAATGAAGATAAAACAAAGGCAATAGATGTAAACTATGTACTTACACATGAATTGGTTCACCATCTTTATGGGGATGTGATACAATTAAGTACTTAGAAATATGGGTTAAAAATATTATGTTATGGCAGCCAAAGATATGTGGGAAGTGATTAAACAAAAGATGATGCAAAAACTGAGAAACTAGAAACTCTGTTTTATGGATATGGATAGTAAGATACAAGTAGTGAAAATGTTTTTAGTTCATTTAGTTTTATGCACAAGTCAGGCATATTTTCATCAACCAGAGGAGAAGTTGTGGATAGCAATTAATAAACAGTTGAAGTATTTTATTTGGGACAGGAAGAGGGCAAGAGTCAAATAAGATAAGTTGACCCTTCTAATAGAACAAAATGGTTTGGGATTACCTGATTTGAAAGAGGATTTCAATGTTGCAAAGTTAAGGCTCCTATACATGGCACAAGCAGAAAATTAAAATTAAAAGTGGAAAGGGGTGATGATGATGAAATGGGGAGAAGCTTAAGAAATAAGAAGAGACTTGGATTTTGGATTTAAATCCTTAAGGAGAATAACAATAACCATACAGAATATTATATTCATAAAGTAGCAAAAAGAACTAAGCCAACATGGGAATGGAGAAAGGAGATTCTTCCAATAGGGATGACTGCAGTTAGGGGTACAGAAAATAGGCAAAAGGGGGCTGGAATTTACTGCAGAAACATGCAAATGAACAAAGGCATTGGGAGCAAATAATTAGAGAGGAAAAGGTGATAGAATGGGAAGAAGCCAAGAATACATTTGGACTACAGTCTAGTGATTGGGTTCCTATTGAATTATTGACAGCTTAGGTTGTCGAATGCTTAATCATTGACACCTAAGCGTCAAATGCTTACAATAGTGAATGGCCACATCATCGAATTCTTTCCTCGGGAAAGAAGTCGCGTGGCCGTTATCGGGGATTTGGCTTTTCTCCAATGTAGAGTGATGTCGGAGTTGATATATTTAGTTGGGGGGGTGAGGGGCAAAACCCCCCCACTATGATGGGTGTGTTTGTGTATTTTGTTTACGGATGGCCAACTGAATTCTTTCCCGAGGAAAGAATTCAATGATGTGGCTGTTTGCTATTGTTTGCTTTCAACGCTTAGGTGTTGATGTTTTAGGATTCGACAACCTAGGCTGTCGATGTTATGATGTAGATGCAAGTGATTGCCCTCCCTATCAAGGAATAATAGAGTATAGCAAAGAGTTGTGAATAGGGGGATCCTAAGTAAAAGACCAGCACTGGCAGAGTTTTTCATCGAATCTAGAACAGAAGCTGCTGTTTAAAAAAAGGTCTAATTAGCAGGGCATATAAATATTGCATGATAACTGTAGGAATCAGAGGAGAATAGAAAGGATTGGGCAGAGAGACTGGATAAGTAATTTAAAAAGAAACAATAGAAATATATATGTATGGTGCCCAAATATGCAGCAAAGTCTAGAAGATTTGGGATCTTTGCTTGGAAGTGTTTGCATAGGCATTTTTATGCTCCAAGCAGACTTCAAATAATTTTTCCTCAAGGAGAGAGCAAATGTTGGAGGTGGGATGAGAATGAAAAAGTTAATTGGAAACATATGTTTGAGAATGTAAAGCGTTGGCAAACTTTAAAAATTCTCTGCAAACTACTCTGGGTGAGCAAATTGGTATAACTAAGGAAATGACTGTTGTGTTGTGATACAGAATCAGAATTGCCTAGACATTGTAAAGCCTTGTTGAGTTTAATTCTGGTGACTTCCAGAAAAGTAATTGCTAGACAATGGAAAGGAAAGTCTAAACCAACCATACTCAAAGTAGTGAATAAGGTAACAGAGATAAAAGAACTGAAAGTGGCATCTTTAGAAAAGGGAAGGAGCAAACTACATAGAAACAAATGGGCATTGTGGGAACAATGCATGCAGAATAACATTTTGGAGGAGGAATGAGGTTTAAAGAATTGAATGAACTATGTAATGTTTGATTGACAATGACTGTATAGAAGATTGTATGTGATGCATAATGCTTGCAACTAAAATATGTCAATATGGCCTGTCATAAGTGATAATTCAATAAAGATGTTTCCTGTTTAAAAAACAGAAAGGGTGTCAAGTAAGTGTGTGTGTGTGTGTGTGTGTGTGTGTTTGTAATTCTTCACTTATTGTTATCAGTAGACAAATGGAAGTAGGAGGAAGAATTAAACCCTGTACCCTTAACTAGAGGAAGCATCTCATTAAAATCTTGAAGCCTTCATTCTTTACATCAACTACCAGATCTTTATTAACTTCTTTTTTTTTTTTTTTTTGCTAAATCACTGAGGATTACAGTCAGTCAAATCACTCCTTTGAATTTCATAGTTCTCATTGTTCAGAAAATGCATGTCCATACAACACCTGCTGTTGGCTTTTTAAGAGAATTAGAGTTGACTGGCACTTAAGGCTCCTGTAATGCAAAGTACAAGGTTTGAATCTTCCCACCTCCATTTCTATATTTTGTAAGTGTGAAGAAAGTCATTCAAACAATACTCCTGGGTCTCCCACTGGAAAAACACACTTTCTTCAGTAGGTTTACCTGCTTAGCAAAAAGATGGAAAATAGTATTTATGTCCCTTTTTTGGGCATTGACCCCCCCCCTCCAGTCATGTCTGCATTTGTCCATAATTCATGAGCAAAGAAATTGAGAATTATTTTGGTCTGTTCCTTGTAAAATAAGTGGCTTTCTGGCAAATTTTTGTAGATTACAATCATTAAATAATGGCAGGCGTGATTTTCAGACTTTGTGCCTTTCACAAAATACATAAGAATGCACCTTTCTAAGTATATAAGAGAAAGATTTAATATCTGTTCCTGATTGTTGAGTCTTTGTCTCTGATTCTTGAAGTTTTGAAGGCATGAGGAGCTGCAATGGGATGCACTGTATAGTTCTCACAGTAGTGAGCTGAAATACAGTTCTCAGTTATTACTTGTATTTCTTCATTCTTTTTATCAGAAGCAAACATCCGAATGCACATTTTCATACAAGGGGTTGTTACTGATGGTCACGTGTGTGTGTGTGTGTGTGTGTGTGTGTGTGTGTGTGTGTGTGTGTGTGTGTGTGTGTGTGTGTGTGTGTCACACATGCCAGCTTGTGTATGTGCATGTATCCTGCATCCCACTGTAGTTATACTACAAAAGAAAGAACTTATTGTAATAAATGGGGGATTCATCATATAAACTATGCTTTTTGGGTATCATTCTTGGTTTCCTTGTTTTGTTGACTGTTTACAGTTATTTGGCTGTGAATAAACTGTACAGCATGAAGTCTATGAGTTTAATAATAAAATAATAACTATAAATGCTTTTTTAGTTTAACTTGTTTTTTGCTGGCACAGACGTGTGAAATGCACTATGTTGGTCTACAGCAGTTGGCTGGCATATAGTGCAGATGAGTTAAGACTAGGATCTGTTAAGGATCTGCTTCCTGTAGGACAGCTTTTGATTCCCTCAGTCTTCATTTGTCTGGTGTTAATCTGATCAAGTCATTTTACCAGACAATGCTCCTGGGCTGACCCTGAAAAGTGACACTTGTGACCATTTGACTCTCAAAAGCTTTTAGCAAATTCATTACACACTTGTCTTTTGAACTCCTGCACCCTACTGATAGCCCCTAATTAATGATTCACTATATGGTGTTTTTACTTTGTATCATTGTATGTCTGTTGTAGTTTAATGGATTGCCAGATGAATATTAAATAAATGAGAATTTAAAAGGAAGAGAAGTTTACTGTGTTTCATATGTTTGTTTTCAGTATGTGAGTATTTTGTTTTGTATATCATATGACTATCAGTGTTAAATGTATGTTGTTGTTCGTCTTTCGGCTTTTCCCGGTAAGGGGTTGCCACAGCGGAACTCCATTCCGCTAAAGATCGACATTAGATTTTTATGAAATGCCGAGGTGCCAGCTTGATGCCCAACCTTCAACAAAGGCACACCCATTTACGCACGCACGTCTTTCAAATGCTACCCAACCGCGGGGAGTACATGCAGACTCCACAGAGAAGGCACTCCCAAGCCAAGCCAAGAATCGAATAGGAGAACCTCTTGCTGTGAGGTAACAACGCTACAGGTGTACCACCATGGCAAAATGGCAAAATCAGTGTTAAATGTATGTGATCACTGTAAAAAGAAAGGAAGAAAAGTGTATGTGCACTGACAAGTAATGAGATGGCTATGAGGAGGGGTGGGTCTGCTCCATTACCTTGCCGAGGGTCCCATTTGACCAAGATGTTTTTCTGCTCTCATTATTCAGAAATTGCACAGGAGTATTTAGCCTCATATACATGCCTTATTTTTTTTAATCTTTAAGCCAGGTAAAGAGACAACCCAGGAACACTGGTTAAATGACTTGCTCAAAGTCTCACAGTAGACTAATGGAGGTGGGTAGAATCAGACTATGTGCTCGACTGCAAGAAGCAGCTCACTAAAAACTTACATCCTTAATTATCTGCACTAACTGCTAGACCTTTTCTTATGTCATTTTCTGAAAAATCAGAGATGGCTAAAACCCACTGACGTTTATAGTCAGTCAGTATTGCCAGTTATTAGAGTTTCATAGTTTTTGTTGTTCATATGTTCAGAAAATGCATGTTGATGCAAAACCCGCTGTTCTGTTTACTTTTTAAGTGAATTAGAATAGTCTGCCTCTTATCTGTCTCTGGTTTTGCAGACATGATTTTGCCTCATATTTATGCCCTGTCCCTTGTTAATGTCTTTTTTTAGTTGGTAAATCAGTAAATATTACTGTCAGTCAGTAATGCTAGTCATTACAATTTCATAGTTTTTATTGTTTAGAGAATGCATGTCCATGCAATGCTTACCGTTCTGTTAATAATGAAACTGATTTGGAGTTGTCTAGCACTTATGTTAATTCCTGTAGTCAAAGTTACAAGGTTTGAATCCTTTCATCTCCATTTGCCTACTTTGTGAATTTGAGCAAGTCATTTAACCAGATAGTTCTCTGGGTCACCCTTGAAAGGGGACAATTTGCCCATTGGGCTTATATGGTTAACAAATACCTCAAATAATATTTAAAATTAGCTCTTTTTGTCCCTCATTAGTTTTGGCTTCATCCAGAATCCGTGAGTAAAGAAACTGAGAGGTATTTTAGTTTATTGCTTATGAAATCTGTAGTTTTTGGCAAATTGTTGTGGATTGCAGTCACTAAATAATGATAGCTATGCAAGTTTCAGATTTTCATTTTTCAGAAAATAATTGTTAATACAAATATTATTATTTAAAGCTACAAAAGATGCACAGACCCGTCTCTAGGTTCTCCAACAGCTTTAATACAAACAGACACAAGCACTTGCACGAGATGCTTCTTCAGGTGTATATCACATTCATTCAAAACACCCTTCTTATACCCTTCAAATAAAGTCATATGATTTTTTCAAGGTATATTTAAAGGTACATATATATATTTTAAGCACATTAACTTCTTTCCAAAAGCATTTGAAGACATTCATATTACATAGTAAAAAACATTTACAACATATAAAATAAAAAATAAAAACAAAATAACACTGTACAAAATAAAACTATAGTAATATTAATAATATAACAATATAATAGACTGAAACTGGGCGGCCACGGCGGTGCAGTGGTTAGCATTGCTGCCTCACAGCAAGAGGTTCTCCGGTTCGATCCTCGGCTGGGGTGCCTTCTGTACGGAGTCTGCATGTCCTCCCTGTGGTTGCGTGGGTTTCCTCCGGGTGCTCCGGTTTCCTCCCACATCCCAAAGACATGCTGCAGGTGGATTGGATACTCTAAATTGGCCCTAGCTGTGCATGTGAGTGTGCCTTTTGTGGAAGGTTGGGCGCCGGGCTGGCAACTCGACACCGTAAAACTCCACTGCCATTCAATGTGCGGACAAGGTGATCCGCTGTGGCGACCCCTAACCGGGAAAAAGCCAAAAGAAGAAGAAGAAGAATAGACTGAAACTACTGACATTGATAATCACAGACATCTACCTACGTAATGGCCTGTTTTTTAAGATGGGTCTCATAGGTACATGGCCATTTAGTCCATGTCCTGTATTTGCCCTTAGTCTAACTATCCATTCCATCTCTAAACTTTCAGGTTGTCCCCTTATATCCCCTCCTCTTGGGTTATCAAAACACCTACCTATAACCTGAAACTTAAAATTATATCTGTCATTAGTCTCACTAACGTTCTTAGCTAGTGCATTAAAATTGCTTCTTTTCTTGATGTGATAAACATGCTCCCTGATTCTGTCTTTTAATTGCCTATCTGTTTTGCCAACATAAAATTTATTCAAGGTATACAGTCATTCAACTGGCTGAAATTGAGAAGTGTGTGTGTGTGTGTGTGTGTGTGTGTGTGTGTGTGTGTGTGTGTGTGTGTGTGTGTGTGTGTGTGTGTGTGTGTGTGTGTGTGTGTGTGTGTGTGTGTGTGTGTGTGTGTGTGTGTGTGTGTGTGTATATGTGTGTGTGTGTGGGTGTGTGTATCTGCATGTGTGAGTGTGGGTCAAAGATCAAAGTATTAGCCATGTAGTGGGTAGAATGAAGTATTAATAACTGAGATGAGGAGAAAGGTTAAAGTTGTTTGTCACTGAGAATTTGTAACTGGAGATGGTAAGAGATATTATATAAGAATAATTTGCTTATTTCTAGGATGAACTTTTTGCAACTTACTCTCACGTTTGTAATGTTTGAAGAGCTGGGTCCATGGCAAAACACAATATATTACACCTGTTGGATATTTTTTTTGTCTTATAAATAGTGTTCAAAGAATGGTTTACATTGTAATCAGGAGACTGTTCTGGCAAGCAGAGAGAGACTGGAGGTATCCAAAACATTTTATAAGTACAAAGTCCAGACTTTCCTTCCTATTTGTTAATAAATTTATCACATTTTAACCATCTGTTCCATATTGCACAAGATAGTATAGTATTCTGAATTTTGAAGATGGAAGGTTTACTATGGCAGTAGTTTCTTTAATAATGTTCCTTGCTGATGTTACGGATGGTACGGTATTCATGATGTTGCAAACCTGCTCTTACCCATATTGCTTGACTACTTTATGTTGACTGGAGTTTATTGTGTTTTTCTTTAGGGGGGTATTGCTTGGCTTGCCCATCTGGGCCTTAGACGTTTGTAACTTGAGGTGTTTCTTCTAAAAGCTTCTTATGGTGGAAATGAGTATGTGGTAAAAGAAGATTAAAGTAACAATTTAACCATGCTGTGAGCTTCGTCCCGAGCTGTTAGTAACTTTTCCACATTTTGTCCATTTATTCCACCTTATGGGAGGTAATTTAGTGCTCAGTATATTTTAAAGATGGAAAGTTGACCATGGCCGCAGGTTCTTTAACTTTTTTTTTTTTGTGATAAGGATGCTCAAACCACACTAAACTGTTAGAAAATGAAGAAATATCACCTTAAGAATTTAGGGATATGTTTTATTGATCTGTCATTAAAACTAGAAATTCTTAAAGTCTCCTTCTGAGACATGTTCATAAACAGTTATAATAACATTCAAAAAACAATAACTGCATCATTTAAAACCCCACACACCCAAAAAAGTATTCAAATCCTGGAATGGGTTATTGTGAGCAGATATTCCTTTTTGAGTGCTACCTGTACCTCTCAGCTGTCCCTGGTTTTCAGAATGTCACTGGCTTTGCTTCAGTTAGTTTTCCTGTTCCTTATAACATTTTTGATTTTCTGGTAAATCACTCACAGATATAGTCGGTCATTAGAGTTTTATACTTTTTATTCTTCAAAAAATGCGCATTGATCCAAAACATACTCTATTAACTTTTAAATGAATTACAGTAATATTAAAAACTGTGCCTGATTTTATTCTTCCCCACTATTTTTGCTTTGTCCAGAATTCTTGACCAAATAAGTTGAGAAGTATGGTGCTATCTCAAAACATTCAGATCGGAATTATTTCTACTGGTGTTATTTCAGACAACCAGAACTAGAGTACTAGGCAGTTTATGTTGCTGCATTTATGTGGTCCATGTTTTGCCTTTCTCAGTGCTGTTTTACTTGGATGGGGCTGGAAAACTGAACTGATGTATATATGGTTGCCACTGCATCTCAGTTATTTCAGTATATCTTTGCACTCTTGATTGTTTTAATGCATCAGAATCAGTAAGTGGTTAGGATTAATATATCTTAGTGGACCTGCTACTGTAAAGTGATATTGAAATATTTTTTCCAGAATCCACTTCAAGCCTCCGTTATACAAGTCATGTTAGACATAATGATATCAGTTTTTTTAAACTTCCACGTAAACAAAGTGTCATCAGTGTGAGTCACAGGCATCTTGACCAGATTCTGGAAACCTATTTTCATTTTCAGGTTTTTGCTTAAATTGCTTTGATTTGTATTGTAACAGCTCACACCTCTTTAACAATAGTTCTAAATTTCAACAAGATAAACCAGCTGAACTGTATGTGTTAAGGCTTTAACATTTTTAGTCTAACTGCAGACAGGCCCTCTTGCACATTCTTCCTCAGGAGTCAAAACTATTACTGTAATCCAAGAGTTGTTAACAAACTGCTATTACTTCTACTTCAAAGAATGTTTAACATACATTAACTACCCTGTTATTCACCATTATCTGCAGTGGAAAGATGTGTACTTTGTTTTTAATGTTGACAAAATGTGCAGTATTTGTTTAAAAATGTTCCCCTTACAGTACAGCACAGATCAAAATAAGTCTGATTTTCTGTTCTTGAATTTAGGTTAATAATATTTTGTCTCTTTCTACTGAGGCACAAATGCTTTGTTCATGACATTTTCCCGTCTCTGTTATATCGGTAGCTACACCCTTGACTTACTGCATTGCTGGTAATATTCAAGCTTGTCATCTATTTTAATGCCTAGAAGTTTACTGTGAGATAGTTCCAATGACAATATTATTTGTTAACTTTATGGAAAAAGATTGTTTTTGATTTTGGCAACTTTTTGAGGTAAAAAGCATTACTTAGTTTTCTTGGGGTTGAGTAGGAGGTTTGATTCTTTGAGCCATATTTCTACAGAAGAGAAAGATTTTTTGAGCAATGTCTTGGAGATCATTTATTGTTGACACCACACATATTAATGGTAAGTCATCTGCATACTGAACTAAATTAGCATGGTGAGTGGAGGTGTAGAGGTTATTAATAAATATATTAAATAGGAGGACCCAGGATAGAGCCTTGAGGGACACCTGTAGTAACTGGATGAAAACATGAACAGGTTTGTTGCCATTTAACAGCTTGTTACCTTCCAGACAGCTAACTAAGAAACAATAACAAGGAATATTGTGAAACTCCTATTGAGGAGAGTTGAATGAGCACTGCAGTTGTTGGTGCGAGACAGTATCAAATGCCTTTAATAAGTCTAAGAACATGGTGGACACCAGCAGACCATTGTTTCTATGGTGGTTTATTATACTGGTAAAATGCAGTAGAGCAGTAGTGGTGCTGTGCTGGGGCCTAAGGCCATGTTGTGTTTCTGAGAGCAGATAATTTAAGGTTAGGTATTGTATCAGCTGCACATGGATGCATTTCTCTAATATTTTGGAAAGGGGGGAGAGAATTGCTATTGGTCCATAGTTATTAAACTCTGTAGATGTGCAACCTTTGTGCAGTGGTATGATGTACGATTTTTTTCACATGCCTTATGTGCCCTACTGACTAGCTACTGTGCCACTACTGTGCCGTGGCAAGAAAAGAAAGCTGGAACCGTTATTGCTTGGGGCTGCTCTGACAATAGGTGTCACAATAACATTCAGCTGCACATGACTGTTGTGAAGAGCCACTACTGGACCAGTAATCAAGGACCCTCAATCCTCACCACTGGCACCTGTGGGGAGATGTTCACTGGGAGGATGACAGGTACACACACACACGATTTCCAGATGTAGCTCTCTGCATCAAGTGCAATTTCCCTTAAGAGCACACAGAGACCACAGTCAGTCCGGAGTTGATTTCTCCCTCTTTCTCCAGATCCACAATAAGACTCCCCACTGGCAAAGCTGTAGAGTTGACATCTCAGGTGAGTGACCAAGCCAAGACCTCCAGCACCCTCTCTGCCCAACCAGTGCTTCATGTCCCTGACCAAGTAGCTGACACACACACACACACACACACACACACACACACACACACACACACACACACACACACACACACACACACACACACACACATACCTACACCTGGGAAAGGCTGGCAGAAGTTTACTAGCTATGCTTCCTTCTGCCCAGACTGTAGGGTAGTTGCCACTGCCACTGGTCACTCCTTATCAGCTAATTTATGGCCCTTAACAAAGGGTGTCTAATCTTACTGTGTAATATTTATACTAATACAAATGGCAGTTTGACCAAGAACAAGGCTATTAGAAGGGGTCCATACAATGTCACCAAATAAATATGCAAGTACTCTCAAAACTTAAATGCCTCTAGGCAGATCAGCCAAAATTAAAGGTTTAAATATATTTAATAATAAAAGAACAAGACAGTACTAAATATATACTCACAGTGACATCAGAGTTCAAAACCACAGGAAATATTTAAAACAACATTGCAGTACAGGCGCACACAACTAAAGAAAACAAAAATCTAAACTAAGCTTCATTATATTCTTGATTGAAGCTAAGAGAGTTACTATAACTTAGCAACTTACTTAAAGCAAGGCAGATGATGTGGTGAATGGTTCTTGTTGTTGTCGGGTCCAAGACAGACTGCAGAATGCTCTGTCTCACTCAGAAACTTCTCAAAATAATATCTAAAATATTACTGCTGCGATAGCTTGTAGAATTACATAATTTCTGGTCATCTGACTTGTAGTTCCCAGGCAAACCCCCCATTGCTGGCAGCTGGTAGCATTTAGCATCTTCCTGTAAAAATACATATAAAAGAGCTTTTACTCAGACCTTTGGCAGGTACTGAAAGTCATAAAACAATTGCATTCCTTCATGCTTCCAATGTAGCAATTAGTTCACTCCAAAGACAATATAGAAAACTTCCTAGTACAGACTTTCTGTCTCTAGCTGCATTGAAACCTGAGGGATAGCCTCTTTATGGCCTAGCCTATAAAGTGATTTAATTTCAAATATTTTGTTAAGTTTGCTTGGACTGAGGTTAACCCTCTGGTTTCCTCTGTTAACAAATACATTTAAACAGTTACAACAGTGCATGTACATTTACGTTCTCTTCCAGCAGGGCACACTGTGCATACATTTTAAGCACAAGCACTTTACAAATACCTTTTCAACACAAACATCTGTACAGAGCAGTTTGATATACACATGACATACAATTCTAATACATTTGTAACACAAGCATCTTATATAAATTCATTTGATATTCACAAATGAATATAATTATTTACAAAATTCCAGCTAGCTGTGCTGGCAGTACCTCCTTTCATCACAATTGTCATGAAGCTGTAGTAGTGGAAATAGGTAACACATATTTAGCAGAGAGCAAATTTACAGACAGTACTGGTTGTTTCAAGGCATGCATAAAAGGGTTAAGCCAAAGTAAAAAGCCAGTATGGCCCATTGTAAACTGTTAACCACAAACATCCTATTAACAGGTGTCTACAGAGGTATTTATCTCACTGGGCACTGTAAGTAGCTTCTGACAATCTGGCTGGTACCAAAATTAAGGACCTCAGCTATGATTAAAGCTATGACAAAGTCATTATTTATGCTGCAGTAAACAAATGAAGAAGGGCATCCCTCTTGCACATGCAACAGGAAATGGAAAGAATATCAAACATTCTAGCAAGCATGGAAAAAATCACATCTGCTTAGTGAAGTCCTCCCATTGCCTCATACAGCACTTGGCTATCATAACAAAATGTTGGTATTCAGATAATGGAGAAGGATATAGTGTCATAGAGAAGGGGTTCACTGCTCTTCTTCATTCGGAGTTTGTTGATATCGCTGCTATTACTGAAATATGGTTTAAAGAGCCAAAATGCACATTACACATTCCATGGTATAGCACCTTTCTCTGCATCTTGTGGCATTCTTTGAAGTAATAGTAGAATCTGATGAAGGGCTGACAATGCATAATGTTTATCTTGACCTTGCTAAGAATTTAGACACTATTCTAGATAAAGGAAACTGACACATCAAAGGCATTAGATGTCAGCCCATGTGTAATTTGTGTAGAAAATATTAAGCAGCAGGATATAATACCTTAGGAGGAAGTTTATCTGTCTATCTCAATATGTGTAACCAGTGATATTTTACAGGGTGCTCTGTATTGAGGCCACAGGAAGTGTGCTGTGGATAGCTACACATGCTAATAATTGCAATGTGGTTAATGTAACTATTTCAATAAAAGATGTCAAAGTTCTCTAAGATGGTCTGCTAAAAATACACTCACTTGGTGCAGAAGTAATGGTCTGACTGTTCTTCTTCTTTCGGCTTTTCCCAGTTAGGGGTCACCACAGTGGATCATGTGTCTGCTCATGCTTGGCAGTGGAGTTTTACAGTGTTGAGTTGCCAGCCTGGCACCCGACCTTCCACAGAAGGCACACACAAGCATGCCTATGGCCAATTTGGAGTGTCCAATCCACCTACAGCATGTCTTTGGGAGAAAACTGGAGCACCCAGAGGAAACACACACGGCCACAGGTAGGGCATGCAGACTGCTCAGAAGGCACCCCAGCCGAGGATTGAACTGGAGAACCTCTTGCTGTGAGGCAACAACTTAACTGCTGCACCACCGCAGCTACCCAAGTAATGGCCTAACTATTAATGCCAGTAAATGCAGCAAATGAGACATGGCAAAAGCAATATAAATTCTGATTACAAAGTTAATAGTCAGATCATTAAAAATTACACCATCATTACAGATCCAAATTCATTAATAGCCAGCAATGTAAGCCATGACCGTCAGGTATTAACAGAGTTAGAAAAGCTTATTCTTTAAACTATTAAACCCTAAAGGGCATACAGAGTTAGAACAGGTAAAGATACTAGAGCCTTAGTAAGCTCGATTGTTACAGTATCGGAATAAAACAAAATAAAGCATTACATTCAAAACCGAATTAGGTTGGAACAGCAGGAAGATTAAACCTGGAGTCCTGTAACATAAGTAAGAGGTCTGATTAAATACGTATTCATGTTTTTGTTTATGGTTAGGGTCACTTTTGAGACCTAATACTGAAAGGGGGGGAGTTACAAATAGCTGTACTAATCTGTATGTAGAGCTGAATAATAATAATTAAATGAGTGGCAAATCATTACTTTGCACTTTTTCTTTTATAATCTCTTTCACTCAGGATTGGCATAATTTCCCAGTTCTCTTTCAAAATACCATGTCTGGTTATTGAGACTCCTATTTGTTCTGAAAATACAGTAGCCTGTTGTGCAGCCATCTGGTGTTCCCAGTGTTATTCACTTCATTTATAGTTCCCTTTCCTGATCTGAAATTACAAAGTTGTCCTGAGCAGCAGGAAGCATATGCACCATTGCTGGATGTTCTAGTACCACAGATGACACGTTACCAATAAAAACAACTGATGCAGTGTTTGCAGTAAAGGCACTTGCTGCTTACTAAGGCAATTTTATACCTTCACAGGGCAAAGAACAAGAAACAGAGGGTTATTTATTTAACTTTTATTAATAGGACTTTAAGGATGGAGTAAAAGTAAATAAGTTAAACCAAAATCACAATAAGGAGTTGGTGATATTTTAGTGACAAGACAATATTTGCCCCACCATAACATTATGGGAAATGTTTCTAAATTTGTTGGCAATAAGGGTTGGGATCTTTCAAAAGTCAGTTTAGCAAGCATCAGGACAGAAAGAAAGGACTGCATTTTAAAACCGAATTCAAAAGATGGTGCACATAGTTCTTCTATATTCCAGGTAGTGGTTAACATTCTGGGTTTATAAATAGCCTCCACTGAGAATCTAGAATCACCAGTTCTATAAATCTGGAAATGTGGAAATCCTAATTTACGTGACTTTTCATGGATCTAATTTTCCATGAAGCTATTTGTGATTTGACAATGTTTGCACATTTAACAGCTACAGAAAAATAAATAACGACCCTAAAGGCATCTATACCTCCTCAGTGATGAAGAATAAATATTATGTGATGTGGTATTAGCTGAGGTGTAAGAAGAAATGTCACTGGCTAATCTGAATCTTCATCACAACATCCTTCACACCATGGCTTCATCTTCATCACAACATCCTTCACATTATGGCTTCAGCTAACAGAGAGGCATTGGCTTCAGAAGATATCAAACCACAGGAGGTTCTTCAGATGAAGTTAATTTTTCTGCATCTATTTGTTGGCCAAGTAAGCCCACTGGACACATTTGTCCCTTTTCAGATGTGACCCAGGAGCATTGTCTGGTTAAGTGACTTTCTCAAAGTCATACAGTAGGCAAATAAACATAAAATAAATCAAACTCCATACTCTGGACAGTGGAAGCAGTTCATTAACAGCTCAGAGCTTTAGTCCTCTGTACTAATTGCCAAACAGTTCAAATTTACCTTTTGAACCATGAATGTCAAAGATGGAATGGGCATTCTTCACCAGGAAGTGATAGATGTTTGATGACAGAATCCTACTAATATCAGAGACTCAGGTTGCACTATCTGCAGTTATAACTTTCTTTACCTTTGTTGTCAAGTGATCGTATAAGCAACACAGAGTTCCCTTACCATCGCAGAGAAATTTTACTACTTAGATGTACTTAGTAGACAATTGCTATAACTGATCAGCTATTAATAAAATATATCAAACTATTGCCTTGCCTTACTCTGATTTTGTTTGCTTTACCTACCAGAGTAGCCCCTAGTAGTCATTGTACAGGTAGCTTAACTGGTGAGTAAGCAGAACTATGAACAGAGGAAGGACTGCATTGTTGCAACAAGCTGTCAAATAACCATGCCACAAAACATGACTAGTTTTTATGGCAGTACTCTGTGTGGAGTCTGCATGTCCTCCCCGCTGTCGAGTGACGTTCGAAAGACATGCATGAATGGGCATGCCTTCGTTGAAGGTTGGGTGTTGGGCTGGCACCTCAGCACCATATAAACCGACTGCCAATCATTAGCGGACTGGAGTTCCGCTGTGGCAAACCCTAACTGGGAAAAGCTGAAAGAAAAACAACAACTGAAGTCTGTGCTAAATTTAAGGTTGACTTTGCTTTTCTTTACCCCTCTGAACAGCACAGCATGACTGCTGATGACCTCCTCTCATTCTTCCTCAATCACACTTTCTGTCAGTTACCTGGTCTTAGGTTCATAGGTAATTCCTAGGCTAATGTCCAGAGGGGGACTTTCTAAGCCTTGCTCTGCTTCCCAAATGTATCTAACAAGTTTTGATAAGCTATGGTTGTTTTAAATTGTTTATATAGGCTTTGGTATTGGTGAGCAAATATTTAGAGGATGCCTCTGTCTAATAGAAGCATAGGTACCAGACCAGGGGTAGATTTTCAATTCCCAATCCACTGGTCCAAGTTGTGATTGAATTGGATTAGGGAAGCACTCAGGTTCACATGAATGGGAAGCCTATTCCAGAGAAGGGGTAGCCTATGAGACACATACCTGTCCCTCCAACATGTTCTATTTATGTTGCAGATGAAGTTTAGGTCTCAAGATTGGGTAATTCTGATGCTATCTGTTTTTCAGAAATACAACAGGACCATCAGAGCGGGATCAGTGGATGCTTCATAGGCCAAGCATAGACCACCTCTCAGCATGCTTTTTCCATGCTTTTGCTTATGAGACGAGTCAGTCTTATGGGTCTGTAGTTATCTTGCTCCATAGATAGCCCACCCTTGTGCAGAGGGATGGCAGTTGCAGTCCGCCATTTGCTTGGCAGAAAGCCTGTCTGGAAGCTATGATTAACTAGTGATTCTAGTGGTCCTGATAGGTCATGTTTCATGCTATTAAGGAGGAGAACTTGAAGCAGTCACTCATCTTGTAGCTGGTTGTGACATACTAATGGCAGAAGGATTGTATACTGAAAGGTATAATAATGTGGCAAGACTGTTGCATTGGGGATTGTGCAAACCTTATGGTATTGAAGTGGTTGAAAAACATTGGAAACATGAGCCACAAAGCATCATAGAAAATGATTAAGTTTATATTACATGGCATCACCTACTACCAACAGTTCAAAAAACAGATCCGAGAAAACCAGATATAGTACTCCATGAAAAGAAGATAAAAGTAGCATTTATTATTGAAATTGCTACACCCAGTGACTACAGTGTCTTATATACATAAAGACGCAAAGTCATAAAATACCAGGATTTGCAGGCAGAAACGAGGGCAATGTGGAAGAAGGATACCCAGACAGTTCCAGTAGTATTAGGGGCAACAGGTCTTATAAATAAGAATTTACAATCATACTTCCAATATGTTACCATAACATGTAACTCCATACAAATTGCAGGAGGAGTCATTACTGGGTACATTGCAGGTGCTGTGAAGAGCACTTTTGGCTAACATCAAAGATTGAAACAATATTAATTTCATGAACTTTAATCGTACTTTGACTTAGGAATGGGGTCCATTCCAGTCATAGTATTAGAAACCCAAAAGATTTGGAGAAATTAAAAAAGAGGAATCCTGGGATATAATCAGGTTTCTTGACCTTAATGAGTGCATTGACACCTGTTACCTTGTAATAACTGGGGAAGTTATGGTTGACGGTATTTCTGAGGGGTGTCTGGGGGGTTTAATTTGGAGATAAATTTGTAGCCAGTAGTTTGCTCTATTGTCTGGGTCAGTAAGGGTGGTGCCATTTTGAATTAATTCGGCCATTGTTGTGTATTGCCTTTGAGATTTCAGACATAGCTGAAGAATGCTTTGTGATTTTCCTTGCCTGGGAGGCTATTTTACCTCAAATCTGGCTTAGGTAAACTTGATTAGCCTCCTGAGTTCCTTGTTTAGATTGATGGAAAAGTTTTTACCTTGATGGGCATTCCACATTCTAGTTTTTGCCATGATTTTCTGCCTTTTGTTATAAAACCTACTGATGCTGGGATTCCACCAGGGTGGCTTGTTTTTTTAGTTTGTCCTCTGCTTATTCTTGGTAATTACCACTGTCACTGTGCATCTATTAACATGGGTTTTCATGAACAATTCTACACAGGCTGTGGTGTTCTCAGGGTTTGGGGTGATTGAAGGTCTGTTAGAGTGTCGTGTAATAGTAGGAAGTTTGCCTTAAGGCAGAGTCCCATACCATGTCCTTGCAAGCTATAGATCTCCCTCTATGACCCAGGAAACCCATAACACATAGTAAACTGCATTGGAAACACTGTCCATTCAACCCAGCTACATATTTGTGGGTGACTTTATTACCCCATTATAAAGTGGGGAATCATACACATCCCCAGACATGCAGACCCAGAAATTCCTGGACTTATAAGTACAAACACCCTGAACCAGCTAGTCCACATGCTCACTGGGGGTGCTAACATCCTTGACCTGGTGTTCACAAATATGGGAGAATTCTGCCCCCCCCCCCCAAGTGTAATATCCTCACTGATCAGGTTGAACCATAATGCTGACTTTTTGGAAATAAAAATAAAACCAGGAACTCTAGCTATCCCTCAGAATTTTAAGAAATATTCCTGAGTTGTTTTTATTTTTGATGTAAATTGAGACACCTCCACCTTTTGTCCCTCCCTGTGCAGTACCTGGTCTAAATGTGGAGAAGGCATTACAGCCCTACACTGCAGGAGTGCTATCCTTGGCTTTAAACCATGTCTCAGTAACTGCACAGACATCTTCACTTCTCCATGGTGAGGAGAGCTTGCAGGCAGTGGAGTTTCATGTTCAGATTTCTGGCATTGAGCAGTAGCACCTTTAGATTTTCTTGGGTTGGTTTTGCTATGTCAGAAGGTTTATCAGGTTGGCAATGACTAAAAAAAAGGCTATATGGGGGTGGACAATGTTTGATCTAATTTTTCAAAGCCTAGAGGGGACAGGTGCAGACCATTCCTGGTAAAACAGCTTGGTCTGTCAACTGTATCCTCCCATACTGACAAATATTGTTCCCCTTTCAAATAACACCCAATACTAAGCCAATTATTTAAGCCAATTACATTCTGTTCATATTGTGTCATCATCTTTGGAGAAGGTAGAATGCTGCTCAAAACCGGCCTGGGACACATGGTTCTGAGAGTTCTAATATGTCTGCCGAGATATTAGCAAAGTGCATACCCATAGTTACAGATCCTTATTACATGCTCTACAAGGGGATGTTACAACAGGAGTTTATAGCTGGCTAGCTTAATTAAGAATTAAGACTAAGACCAAACTCATGAAGCAGCTCCTGAATGTGCAAACTAGTTGATCTTTGTTTAACTAAGTACTGGGGAAATATCAGAGGAAGTTTTATAGGAAAGTTTGAATTCTAAGTGACTGCATTGATACAGGGCACTGCTAACCATCTCTGCTTGATGCCAAGCCTTTCACAAACACAGCATCTTTATACAGGCTCAACCCCCCCAAAAAAAACATTAAACAAGAAAAAGAGCCCTTTGACCAATCACAATAAGCATCCACTAAGGTTTTCATAGTGAGTTTTAGCACAGAGAACGCCCAGGCTACTCTGCACTGCCACTCAATTGCAAATATAACCCTTCTAACTTTAAATCACTGAAAGGGCCTCTAAGTACAGTAAATAATCAATTAAAACAGTAACTTAAACTGAACGTGCAGGAAATAATCAACTTACACAGTAACACAAGCAGCAAACACTGAAAATTGGCAGAATGCATAATTCAACATTTTAAATGCAGTGGCAAAAACAATAGCACTCAAATGATTTGAAGTGCATTATGTTACTTCTTTCATCAGAAGCAAATAGTAGCATTAGTCAGCAGCTACTTCCCAAGAAGCAGTATTAACTCAGATGTTTACTGGTTCAGTACATTTACTAGTATCTTCTCCTAGTTGGATGCAACAGGAAACCAAGCAGCACAACGGTCCTGATGAGTCCTCAACAAAACTGCAAACAGACAATTCAGCGAAGTCCCATGCACACTGCCCTATCAAAGACCAGCAGGAACCAGTCTCCCTCTGCTCCGTCTCTCACCTGCTGCAGTACAGTAGCATTAACTCCAAGCTGGCTCCATAGAAGCAATTTTCAGTCTTTTCAATGATGGGTAATCTCTAGGAATGTGACAAAATAATGTCCCTCAGCTCCTTCTCTCACCAGGTGAAAATAGAAGCAAAAACACAAAGCTGATCCCCGAGAATCAGTTCCTAGGCAAATAAATGATTGGTAACCTAGTCCCAGATGTTATAGGTTTTAAAAGGATTAATACTGTAAAATTTTCAGAGTAGGCTAGGTGAGTGGGGTTGTAAATAAGAGTTTAAGGGGATGGCGTTCCCTGTTGATCTCCTAGTGACTTGTAGAATGAGCAGATGAGATGACACTGGAGGAGTCTCCAAAAACATATTTATAGTAGGAGTGGGTAGTTGAAAACAGCAGAGTCACACATTACTTCCTCTAAATAATAATGCAGCTGAATAAAAAATCATATTTTGCAGCTCCTTCCCACTAATTAGCTACACTGGATTTCTTTTCAATCAGTAAATGGGAAAGGATTTCTTTTCTAAATGACCCATAGCCATCTTAAGACAGCTCTTCCAATCATATCATCAAATGTGGCTGGTGATGCTTCACTCAAAAAAAGCTTCTTATCCTTAGTAAATGGTGTTTGAGAATTGGAAAGCACCACCAAATGTGGCATGACTGAGTGGAGTATATTTTCCATGTTTCATTACATGGGGGAGGGGCGGTCAGTTCATCTATCATAATATCCCCAAACAGTCAGCCTATCAGAGTCGTCTGAGTAGAAACTAGTCATACTTGTCAGACATTTGTCTTCAGCATTATAGTTAGGCATAATTAGCAAATACTTTATCTGTAAACCATCAGGATACAGAAATGGATCTGAGACCTTAAATTCTCCAACTTCTTTTGGCAGTATCAAACTTCTCTCAAGACATCCCGTCACCATCCCAAATAAAATCACTTATTATATTTTTGACTATTTTCTGAAAATTATTTGGTGTATCTATTAGAAAATGTTGCCAGGCCAAGTGGGCGCACCATCTGATCCAGTTCAAGACCTATCATTCTCCACCACCAAAATTATCCTACCAACATGTTCATGTATGTGTAAGTTGTGTAAAGAGATTCTTCAAGTGAATTTCCTAACAAAATCTTTACGTATTTAACACAGGTATCTTAAAAATGAATGGTATTGTATGAGGAAGTAGGGAGTGTCAGAGAAGTATGTAAGACTGGTACAGGATATGTACGAGGGTAGTGTGACAGCGGTGAGGTCTGCGATGGGAGTGACATATGCGTTTAAGGTGGAGGTGGGATTACATCAAGGATCAGCTTTGAACCCTTTCTTATTTGCAAAGGTGATGGACAGGTTGACGGGCGAGATCAGACAGGAGTCCCCGTGGGCTATGATATTTGCAGATGACATTGTGATCTGTAGTGAGAGTAGGGAAGAGGTGGAGGACACCCTGGAGAGGTAGAGATATGCTCTAGAGAGAAGAGGAATGAAGGTCAGCAGGACTAAGACAGAATATATGTGTGTGAATGAGAGGGATGATAGAGGAATGGTGAGGATGCAGGAAATAGAGGTGGCGAAGGTGGATGAGTTTAAATACTTGGGATCAACAGTTCAGAGTAATGGTGAGTGTGGAAGAGAGGTGAAGAAAAGAGTACAGGCAGGATGGAGTGGGTGGAGAAGAGTGTCAGGAGTGATTTGTGACAGATGAGTACCAGTAAGAGTGAAAGGGAAGATTTACAAGAGGGCAGTGAGACCAGCTATGTTATATGGGTTGGAGACAGTGGCATTGACAAAAAGGCAGGAGTCAGAGCTGGATGTTAAGATTTGCAATGAGTGTGACAAGGGTGGATAGGATTAGGAATAAGTATATTAGAGGGTCAGCCCAGGTTGGAAGGTTTGGAGACAAAGCCAGAGATGCAAGATTACGTTGGTTTGGACATGTGCTGAGGAGAGATGCAGAGTATATTGGGGAAAAAGATGCTAAGGATGAAGCTGCCAGGTAGCAGGAAGAGAGGAAGGCCTAAGATAATGTTTATGGATGTAGTGAAAGAGGACATGCAGGTGGTTGGTGTGTGGTAGAGCAAGATGCAGAAGACAGGAAGAAATGGAAATAGATGATCTGCTGTGGCGACCCCTAACGGGAGCAGCCGAAAGAAGAAGATCTTAAAAATTAATTCTACAACAAAGCTATTCAGTTCACTGTAAAAGCCCTAATTTTTGTTTTATTGTATTTTTATGTGGAAATAGTACTAATTTTATCAAAAAGTTAAAAGAGAACTCAGATCTCAAGCAGGTCTTCACAAATATATCACCTGCAGTCAGAACTATTTTCTACTTCCTCTTGATTGACCAAGAACCCACTCGAATCAGATGTCTGAATTTTCACAGATGAGGGATCAAATACAATGAAAACCAAATCTGACATAAATGACACCTCTGATGTGTCTACCTTGCAACCCAATATGTTTTTTTTTGTTAATCTAGTTGTTGATGACCTTGTGACAAACAGATGTATAATTCCACTTGCTGACAATAATTCGTATTGGACTGTCAGGGACTATGTCTCTTAAACCACACCAATGACCCACAAATAGGAGTGGAAGATAGGCCTTGAGAGCTTACAGTGAATGCACACCACTGCGCAAGGTAATAGCTAACAGGGACTTGGGGACACACAAAGACAGTAATCTAGCCTTTAACCATCAAGTGTTTACAGTAATGAGGAAATCATTCTATGTTGTGCAACTTATAAACAAAGGTATGGCATCTAGGTCCAAGGAGGTCATTGTTCCAGTGTATTCGGCATTTATTAGACCTATTATTAAGTACAATGTCCCTTCCCCTTTTGGTATGCACCTAACCAGACACATCCAACAATTGGAATGTCCACAGAAGTTCCTCACTAAAATAATACAGGGCATAAGTAACATGTCCTGTGCAGACCATGTTAAAGCCCTGTCCATGTATTCTGTCTCCTAAAGGCTGTTGAGGAGAGACCTATACCTGCCATGCAAGGCATTATCAGACCCCACCCTGATAGATCTCCTGCACATCCACAAAACAGACAACACCAGAATTATCCATTTTGAAAACTTAAACCTTGCCTGTGATATAAACAGGACTTGCTGGACAGATAGATATGTATCACAGAGACTACCCCTTCTCTGGAACAGGCTCCCCATCAATGTGAAGCAGAGTTCCTCCTTAACCCAATTCAAGTGCAACTTGGAAACTGGTTAGGGAACAGGAAATTCATCCTGGTTTGGCACCTATGTATTTAATGGACACAGGCAGTCTCTAAATGGTTTACCTTCCACGTCCCCCGCTTGTAAATGTTTCAACTCCAAAGTCCCTACTTACACTTATCAAGGGTACCAGAATTTGTCAGAGATTTGCAATGCATGGCTAGGCTTAAAAAGGCCTAGTGATTGTTAGCCTAGCACACATCTATGAACCTAACACCTGCCCACCTTATCTCACTCTAAACTGTATAGTTGCTCAGTGGGATTTCACTCACTTCAGACTAATTTGACTACTTTTTGATGAAATCTTAGCAGCAGTAACTACACACACACACACACACACACACACACACACACACACACACACACACACACACACACACACACACACACACACACACACACACACACACAGTCTTCCAGAAGAGTTAACACATTTTCACCATTATAAATGCAGTTTGGGACAAACTAAGTTGTCCCGGTCCCTCGAGTAAGGGAGTAAAGGGGTGTGGGGAGGGTATAGTGGTAGAAAGGAAGGTAAGGATTGCAGTTGGTTAGGATAGTGGGTTTGTGGTGGTGAAAGGGTTAAGGAGAGATGGAGATGTAAAAGGAAGTGAGGTAGAAGTAGGTGGGACTTCTGACAGTGCTAAGGGTTTGGGATTAGAGGAAGTAGGCACATTTGGAGTGAGTTGGTGGAGTGATAGTTAGCTTACGTCCAGACGACCTGTAGGTATCGTGGATGAAGGTAGGCCTTGGATGGTGGGGAGAGAAGGTGTTAGGTGATCTGGGTCAGTCCCCCCTTTGGTGTTTTCTAGGGGTTAAGTTAAGGGGGGGGAATGGAGTCTGGGAATATAGTTTGAGCTTACTGGTAGGAAAGGGTGATAGAGTTCTGTGTGTGTGTGTGTGTGTGTGTGTGTGTGTGTGGGGGTGGGTGAACAGTTGGGGGGGGTGGACAACAACATCAAAACAAAAAAAATAGAATAATGTATATATATATATATATATATAGATAATGAAGTGGATGGGAGTAGTGCTAGGCTTACCTGGGTGGTTGAAGTTTTTCCTTGCTCCCTGTCATCTGTCGGTCTCCTGGGGATTCATCAGGCCTTGTTTTGGTGGGGCCATGGGGTCGAGTGACATCCATGGGGGGAGGTTGGGCCTGTCCTTAGCTCCGTCGGGTAGCAGGCCGTCAGTGCCATGCGGATGGGGTACATATAAAAAAAAAAAAACAAGAATACATTCTCCTGGTGGTCATGGTAGGCAAAGGGGGGTCCATCGGTGTAATCCAGTCCCAGTTAGGTTGGGGGGTAGTAGTAGATCATCTCCTCGTGCTCCCTGGTGGGTTCATGGACCAGTTGTGTTCGTTTCTGGGGTAGATGTTCTCCCGGTGGTCGTGGTTGGCGGTAGCATTGGGGTATAGTGGTGGATCAGCTCCTTGGGGGTCCATCACGTGCCAGTAATTCCATGAATGGGATACCAGTAGACAAGAAAAATAATGGCAACAGCACACAATGTTGAATTTTATTTTGCATGAGGAGACAGTCTCTGTCCTGCATCCCAACTCCCTCACAGTTACAAATAAAGTACCCGTGAGACTGCATAGCCATCAGGCAAGTCAAAACTGTCTTATCACCACAACTGCTTCTTTAAAACTTGAGTTTATTAAATGTTTTGACTAATCTTGTCATATGTGCTGGTATCAATCCTGGCATCCAGCAGAATGCTGTGATGCATGACCAGGGAGAGGACTATAGGGATGAAGATGATTTCCTTTTATTCTAGATGACTGCATTTAGGTTTTGTGAGCTTGTCAGTCTTCATTTAGCATGAAAGACCTTTTTTTTTTTCTATAAACAGGTTGCAGCTTAAGTGTCCCAGTTTAGGTCCTGTAACAAAATGGTCACCTTAGCTAATACACATCACCAAGGCTTGCAGAAGACCAGATTATTTTCCCATACATTTACAAAGCCAGTTGGTGAACACTCATCTCATGTATCTTCAATCAGACATATAAAATCATTTAATAGCTAGGTATCCCCCAAACTATTAGTAATCTAATGCTGCAGCCATCAAGAGCAAATGTCATCTGCCATTTAGAATAGAGTTGACAGAAGTTAAAATCTGCAGTGCGCAGTTCCTTCTGAGACATGGAAAACATGCCCAAGTAGTCCATTCCTATATAATGAGGGATGTGTGTATTAATTTACTAAACCAGCTCCTAAGTCTAGTTTAACAGAGTATACAGTTCAGCATTTAGTGTTATTGACAGCTTTATGTCAATGTAACTTACAGAGTAGTACTTTTGATAACTAATAATCTTTATAATTTCCATAGAAGTAATTTGACATTGTATACCCCATTTTCACTTGCTCCATTTCTTCAAAAACAATTATCTAGCATTGTTATACACATAGTATAATTAGCATTGTTATACACATAGTATACTTAGCATTGTTATACACATAGTATGCATACAAATGCTAAGCTGAATGTTTGCTACTCTGCTAACAGTGTTGGACTTACTAACCAGTAATAACTAGATGCCACTATAATAACACTCTAATCAAACTTTTACCAGTGTCCTAGTACCTTGAGAGTATATGCTTGTAACTTAGCCCTGTCCATCCTACTCTGACCTGGGGTATAGCTACTATCATATTATTTAACCACAGCTATCTCAGATGCCATTTAGTGATGACTGGATATAAAATTAAATGAATTCTATGTACACGTACATGCCACTATTTTATCTCTTTGTCCTGTCTGCTGCGGTGCTTCCTGTCTTGTTTTTTTCTCCTGCCTGTTGTCATTCTTATATTTTTAGACTCTAACCAGCATACTTCACTCATCATTCGCTGAGATCCAATCATTCTACCAACCATGCTTGCAGCCTACCTTTTAATGCTACATGCAGCAGCAAGCATCAGAACCTCAGGGGTAGCCTGATAAAGACAAAGTGAAGGACAGCCTATTTACTACCCTGCTGTACATGTACAACCTCCATAAACAGGTGTTTTGATAAGTACTTATTCACATTTATTCACTATGAGAAGTCTTACCTTTGCTGTAGTGTTTGTATAAGGCATGTGCACTACACTAGAGTCATAGTCAGTAGCTTTGTATATTAGAAACTGCAGTATAACTTGTTATACATTAAAACTGTATTACCAAGTTTTAAATAGCCTAGTGTAACATGTCTGTTCATAGGCAGCATTTAATCTACATCTCTCACATATTTGGATAGTTTATCCAACCCCCCCCCCCCCCTTCACCATCTATCAATACTTAGTTCACTTTTTTACTCGTATGAATAGTATTCCATAGAACCACATTAGGTAAACCTATTGCCCCCCCCCCCCCCAACACACACATTTTCAACATCAGATAATTAACTAGCAGGTCTTTTGGTATTAATCTAATTGCATATTTTCTTTGTTTAACATTTCCTCAATAACCTATAGATTTTTCAAACCACCCTATTCATACTTCTCTTATTTTACTCATTTTATTTTTATAAACTAAACTCCTGTTGCTACCAGTGCCCTAGTTAGCAAGCATGTAAGATTTCTCATTAATTCTATGCTTTATGTAATTTACTTTTGTATAGTAAAGTGGAAACAGTAACAGTTACAGCACACTTTCCTATTTTTGTCCCAGTTCACTGATTGATTGTTTTCTGTTCTACTTAGATAAACAACCACAAAAAGCAGGCTGATGAACAAAATCCAAATAGGTTCCAGGCAGGCAGGTAGACCATACTCCAGATGTAACTTTAAATCAAAATACATTTATTTGTACAAAGCGCTTTTCATCCAATTCTATACATGAACTTCTTCAGATGCACTGTTACTTAAGAAAATGGTGCTTAAAATACCCTCCCTTACTTGTCATGTGATCAAAAGACCAATCAAGAATTTAAAGTGCCCCCTACATAAGAACACATATCACTCAGACTTCTCTCATACAAAAGCATATACTAAAACATTTTTAAAAAGCAAATAAATGTTAAACATGAGTAAAAACATGAATATCAAAATCTAAATTCCTATTCAACTACTCATAAATATTATCTTTTTAAGTTTTTCAATTTTAAGATGCTGTGGATAGAACATATGTCATTTAAACCTGGTAGTGTATATGCTTCCAGGCGTATTTGCCACAACAATTCAGATAATTCCAACATTACTGTCATTGGACCACCTCTCAGATTAGGCTGCATCTGCTGTATTATCCAAAATTTCAAAGTGTGCCCTGGGTTCAGACTGACATGTTTTGCTAGGGCATTTTCACCCTTATTCCTAGAAATGATATATATGTGTTCATAAATCCTTTCACGTAATTTTCGGTCTGTTTTTCCTATATAGAATGAAGGTCATTCTTGACATCTAGCCATGTAAACAATCATTTTAGATTGACAATTGCATCTATTATTGTTCTTCAGTTTCATGCCCCTGACTTCTACATAATGCCCTTCTATATATTTACAATAGGGGCAACTGCCACATTTAAAAGTACCCGATTCCTATACAATTTAATTTTTTCTTTCTCCAAAATATTTTTCAAATTTATGCCCCTCCTGTAAATAATCTTTGGACTTGTTCCTATTTTACCAACCAAGTATCTTTCACCTGAGATTGAAATTTCAATTCTTGTGTATAATGTTTCTCACTTTGTAAGCTGCCTAATGATAAGTAATCACACACCCTGTTCTAAAATTGGTATTAATATTAATATTTACTGTTCTCTCCTCCGGTTCAGTTAACTGCCCCTCATGTATGTGTTCATCTTCTAAAATGGGCCTATAAAGCCTGTTCCTTCTTTTTCTTTTAACCTCTTCTATTAATTAATCCAACAAGTTACTTGCATATGCTTGTTTAGTAAACATCCCCCCTGATGTCCATTGTCCGTCCAATGACAGGTTTAGTGACGCTTCCTCATAAGTTCTCATTTGTAGCATTTTCTCTACTCTTTTCATAGTTCATAGTTGTTAATGTCCATGAAGACTAAACCACTGCCTTTATCAGGTTTCATTACTCTTACTTGGGCTGTTTTCAATACATTTAGTATTTCCCATTCCTCTTTACTCATATTCTTTTAATGGTGCCCATCTTTGCCAGTTATGCTTCTAAAATCTAATTTGCATACTTTCTCAAAAATCTCTAACATAGGATGTAAAGGGGGGGGGTTATACATACTGGATATAGCATAGGGTCTTACATCTAAGGCATTACTATTACCCATTGTTAAATTTAGATGAACTTTTCTCACAAACAATTTTAAGTCCAATACTGTTTTAGCCAAGTCCATGCTCTGGTCAAGGACGAAAGTCAGTCCTTTAGCAAGGAGTTCAAGAAGTTCTATGGGAACTTCAACGGAAGAATAGTTGTAGATTGTGAAGTCCCCTGCCACATTCTGAACTAGAACACATTTCTGTCCATCTAGAAGGTACTGTGAGGAATTTACCTTGACCTCTTGTTGTGGGCTTTCCTGTGGTTGTTCTTTCTCTGCTGCTTGCAGCTGGTAAAATCCTGCTTTGCGCCATTTGAATTATTCGACCTTTGATCATTTTTATGCTATTCATCATGGTAATAATCAACATTATCATGTTGATTCCAATTCGAATTGTTGTTATTAGCTTACCCCTGATGTTGATTATGAATTGTCTCGCTTCTCCAAATTTAGTTATTGCCACATGCTGTATTATTTCCACCTCGTACTTCCTCATTCGTGATGACATCACTTGGGTCATTAGAGGTGATTGCTGTGTTATTTCCTCCCTCTACATCTTGCATATGCATAGGGTAGGTGTGGTTTTGTGCATTCCACACTTGCGCTGATGATGGGCGAGGGTAGGCGGTGCCGTTCTCTTATTGGCGGCAGTCCCGGTTCAGCTTTTTATAGACCCATTTTAGAAGATGAATACATACATGAGGGGCAGTTAACTGAACCAGAGGAGAGAACAGTAAATATTAATGTTAATACCAATTTTAGAACAGGGTATGTGATTACTTATCATTAGGCAGCTTACAAAGTGAGAAACATTATATACAAGAATTGGAATTTCATCTCAGGTGAAAGAGACTTGGTTGGTAAAATAGGAACAAGTCCAAAGATTATTTACAGGAGGGGCATAAATTTGAAAAATATTTTGGAGAAAGAAAAAAATGTAAGTGTATAGGAATCAGGGTACTTTTAAATGTGGCAGTTGCTCCTATTGTAAATATATAGAAAAAGGGCATTATGTAGAAGTCAGGGGCATGAAACTGAAGAACAATAATAGATGCAATTTTCAATCGAAAATGCTTGTGTACCTGGCTAGATGTCAAGAATGCCCTTCATTCTATATAGGAAAAACAGAACGAAAATTACGTGAAAGGATTTATGAACACCTATATAGTATTTCCAGGAATAAGGGCGAAAATGAACTAGCAAAACATGTCAGTCTGAACCCAGGGCACACTTTGAAATTATGGATAATGCAGCAGATGCAGCCTAACCTGAGAGGTGGTCCAATGACAGTAATGTTAGAATAATCTGAATTGTTGTGGCAAATACGCCTGGATGCATATACACTACCAGGTTTAAATGACATGTGTTCTATCCACAGCATTTTAAAATTTAAAAACTTAAAAAGATAATATTTATGAGTAGTTGAATAAGAATTTAGATTTTCATATTCATGTTTTTACTCATGTTTAACATTT
This sequence comes from Protopterus annectens, assembly GCF_019279795.1. Classification (NCBI taxonomy): domain Eukaryota; kingdom Metazoa; phylum Chordata; order Ceratodontiformes; family Protopteridae; genus Protopterus; species Protopterus annectens. Next base: position 224,784,026 of record NC_056745.1, read on the forward strand.
ATTTGTTTTTTAAAAAAGTTTTAGTATATACGTTGTATGACAGAAGTCTGAGTAATATAAGTGTTCTTATGTAAAGGGTACTTTAAATTCTTGATTGATCTTTTGATCACATGACTAGTAAGGGAGGGTATTTTAAGCACCATTTTCTTTAGTAACAGTGTATCTGAAGATGTTCATGTATAGAATTGGACAAAAAGCACTTCATACAAATAAATTTATTTTGATTTAAAGTTACATCTGGAGTCCGGTATACTTGCCTGCCTGGAACATATTTAGATTTTGTTTTCTGTTCTACAAGATTCTGAGCAAATGGAGCCACCTTGGTTTGTCCACAGTCTGCTTGGGCTCACTCTGCTCCACCTACCCTACCCCTAATTCCCACACAACCCATTTAGACTACATTTAAACCCCCCATATCTATTCAACTCAAAGTACAGCTTGCTTGTCCACATTAACTATTTGCAGTTTCTCCCATATTTAATACAATACTCCCTCCACTACCCAGTTGTCCCTTCCATCCTGTAAATCTTAACATACTTCCCACCCCTTTTATCCTGCATATCATACTACCCACCACTTAATTACCAACAAGATAATACCATATCATTTCCAAATAACACACATCACCCTTCTTTTTCAACCACCTCCTCTATCCCTAAACTTGTCAAAATATCATCCTACAACTAACTGCCATACTACCAACCTTTGTGCTCTCTCACTTCTCCTGTGACTCACCCACTAAACATCTTTACCTTCACATTTACACATAACTTATCACCTTCATCCTAGTTGTACTATCCAACATGCTACAGCATACCTAACCCTGAATTCACCTAAGATACTATCTACATTACACGCTTCCAATAAATTAGACTTTCTCAAATACAACCTAAACTTCACAACCCCACAATATATAAGCTAAAATTCAAAACTAAAATTAAAATTAAATGCTTGGCCTGCAACCAACATATCTCCCTTAAACTGAAACTCAGTGGCAACATCCATCCAAACCTTGGACTAACTACATAACCACAAACCTTTAACTTTACAATCCCTATCTCTTAAGTACAACATAACTATACTTGTTCTCCTCTTAACACTATACACATAAACATTAGAAGCACCTACAACAAAACACCACAATTCCACGCCTTCGTACCTTACACACTTCAGATGTAGTACTAACTGAAACCTGGATGAAGAAATAAATAAAAGATAAAGAACTTTTATCCCCAAACTATAATATAGATAGACACAATAAATGGCCCGGTGGAGTCAGAATGCTAAACAAAAATTGTCTACAACTTAGTCTTTCAGCACTAAATCCACCACAATTTGGTAAGGCAGAGATTCTCATATCTACGCTCAAACTCAGCCAAAACAATACATTATCCATCATAGGTGCCTATTTGTCATCTGGTAATAACCCCTCGTTACAGTAGACTTCGTCTGCTAGGTCTCACCCAAGATCTTCCAAGAAAAATTAACACTGGGTGAATTTTAATATTGACTGGCTCTTTCTCTCCTCTGACTCACCTAACCAATCAATAAATCTCTATGATCTCTCACACCTAATCACCACTTCCACCTATTATAATAAAAACATCACTAAGAGAACATTAACTGACAGGATTATTACCTCTAGGCTTCATAAAATCTTAACCTCAGGTACCCTTTCAAATACCCTAAGTGATCATTTCCCTACCTATTTAATAAGAAAACAAACTAATACTCAAAATCTGCTAAATTTTAGCATAGCACATAACCTCACACATTTCAACAAAGATTACTTTATCTCTTATCTAAAACTATATAACAGGAATACTCTAAAATACCTTCCACTAGATAATGTAATAACTCTTTTTAATTCTACTTTCTTGAACATCCTAAATAAAGCAAATTAAAGCCTAACCTGCCCCCCCCCAGTTGTCTCAAATGCAAAATACCTTATGAGACTGAGAGATACTTGGAATGCATGGCTATCCAATAAAAACACTAATGAATCCTGAAAATTTCAAACAACTCAAAAAACCAAACCGAAAATCAAATTAACTTAAATAAAAAAATACTATAATGACCAGCAACATACAAACTATAAAAATTTCAAACATCCTGTCCCTCTGTAAACCAGCTGCTCAATTCTGGCTGCACCAATCAACCATCTCCTACACTTAACACTAACAACAACTCTACCAACTGTGTTGATGCTTTCGACTCCCATTTCATTCAGTCTCATCGCTACTCCAAAATTCCATAAATACCAATAACCAAACAACCCACAATCCTTCTATATAACCTCTCCTTTCAACCTGTCTCTAAAATTCCCTAAATACCAATAACCAAACAACAGCACCACCCACAATCCCGTTATATAACTTCTCCTTTCAACCAGTCTCTACTACTTAAAAAAAAAAAAAAAAAAACTATTGGTTAAATTGAAACCCACCACCTTACCCCAGTGATCTGTCTGGCAAATACTTCAAAATGGCTGCAGATGCAATAGACTAACCGATCTCAATTATGCCATCTGTGAAGCATATGTCCCTGCTCTCTGGAAAAAAGCCACCCCCCCCCCCATAAAGGAGGGCATTCAAACTACAGGCCATTGCCAACCTCTCACCTTATCAAAAATACTTTATAAATGCATTCAGTTCTGACTCTTACATTACCTCACATAAAATAACCACCTGTTTTCATCACTGCATGGGTTCTGTACCCACCATAGTAACTTTACTGCATTTCTTAGTTTCACCAATAAAGAGTTCACAAACACCTAAAATACCCACTTCATTCAGTTACAAAATGCCCAGGACAAGGCTTCAGTAATTTCTGGCTGATGCCTCAGAAACTAAAACAATAAACAATGGGATCTTAGCTGGTAACTAAGTTACTGAGGTTATTATAAAGCATAATTCTTAAAATAGCAATAATGTCTTCCCTTAGATAATTAATCAGTAACAATCGAGATGTTCTAACATAATAGATAAATTGGACACGTTCTGTTCTTAGTCAAAACCAGGCTGAGATCTGGACCCTATAGCTGTGCTATTGGGGACCTGGAGAAAAAGGGAGAGACCAGCCCCAGACTGACTGTGATCTCTGTGTGCTCTTAAGAGAAATTGTATTTTACTGTGTGTATATTTGTTATCCTTTCCCTATATGGATGCCCCTCACTGGTGTTAGTGGTGAGGATTGAGGCTCCTTGATTGTTGGGCCAGGGCACAGGCGTCACAGTGGACATCAATTGCACACAGATGAGCACTGATAGTTGTGTCTGTTTTAAGAAAACATTTGCCTTATATATTACTGTTATATATTTACTGTGTTTAACATGATCGTTGGAAATACGTAATTCAGCATTGCAGTATCTGGCACTAGAAAGTGGGATAAGAACACTGTTTTTTCATAGGCTGTGATTTAGAATTCTATAACCAATCATATCTAGTTTTCATCATCCAGGTGAATATCAATCCCTATGTTGTCAGGTGAGTTGCAAACTGGCTCACAGATTGAAAACACTCAGTCAAAGTTGGAGACTTTACCTCTCCCAGCAGACCTGTCACCAGTAGGGTCCCACAAGGATGAGTGCTGTGCCCCCTTTTGTTTGGCATATACCTTTCAGAAGCCCAGGCCAAAACAGAAGGACTGTGGCTAACTATGATTGTGGATGACTGCAAATTAGGTGCTAACATTGAATCCCCTAGCAATGTCAGTGTTCTTTAAAAGGCACTCGCACAGACCAATGACTGGTGCCAAAGCCATGGTGTTAAACTAAATGCTAAAAAGTACATTATCATTACCTTCTGTAAAAACAGTGTCCCTGCTGATTATAAAATAAAGAACAATACCCTAAGTACCAATTCAGTAGTGAGAGACCTGAGAACTCAAGTTGACTGTAACCTCAACTTTGGCCACCATATGTCTATTATGGTGAGGAAGGCATTCTTTGTTGCTCACCTGATTAGCAAAGGCATCGCCTCAACAGAAAAAGAGGTTATAACTTCCCTGTACTCGTCCCTCATCAGGTCTATTATTGTATATAATGCTCCCTTTGCATATACTCTACTAGACACCTGCAGCAACCTGAGAGAGAAAATTCAGGGTCTGCAGCACATGTTTTATACAGACAGACTGAAGTTGCTGTCACTGTATTCAATAGTGTATAAACTACTTGAAGATGACTTATGTTTGGTTTACAGGGCTATCTCTGACCCAAATCTAATGGAAATGCTGCACATCCATAAGTCAAATAGGACTAAAGTCACCTGTCCTAGGGACCTCAATCTAGCCTGCAACATAAACAGGACCTGCTGAAGAGACAGATACATCTCTCAGAGGTTGCCACTCCTCGGAATAGGCTTCTAATTCATATCAAGCAGAGCACCTCCATGATCCTGTTTAAATGCAACCTGGACGACTGGATGGGAAACTATAAATTTTGGCCGGGGATTGCCCTGGCTTCTCTCCTGGACATAGGTAGTCCTTGTTTGAAAAACCTTGGGCATAGACAATATCTCTTATCTAGTATTATATTGGGATTTAACGGCTAGGCTTGTAAAGACCCTCGGGTCAATAGCCTAGTAACAACCTATGAACCCATGAACCTAAGAAGTATTTTACTAAATATTTCACCTGTTTATAAGACTTTCTTTAAATACCCTAGAAAGCAAGCTCAGTGTGAAACATTGTATTGGTTGTACAAATAAAGTGTATTAAGTTATTCTGAAGCAGTATTTTGCTTCTTGAAACTTTTGCACAACTTTATCAGGGTCAGAATTTATCTAGTTTTTGAGCTACCATTTACTTGTGTTAGCTCTAGTTCTGTTGTACTCAAACTCAAATCAGCTAGTTTGCGCATAGACTGGAAATACTATTAAATTTAGTAGAATTTTGCATTTTATAGTGTAGACTGTCACCACCCCCACAAAAAAAGCACCTTTAATAGCATTATTTTAACCTCCATACGCTGCAACCCTGTAGCTCACCAACTGGAGGACTGGACAACATGGATATGCAATTTCCTAACTTCTTTGCAGCAAGCTTGGTTGCTATGGGCATACTGAGACAATGTAGCAATTGTCTCGTGTTTACTGACAGCCATTTAATATTAATATTCACTGGAAGCTAAACTTTTGCATAGAAACACACATCAGGTTGTCAAAACCATGCACACAACACCCACCACACAGAGCACACATAGACCACCATATGTTGAGGCAATTAAATCCAATCTTCTTAAGCAACAAAGTTCTTCTAAATTGCCTATTGGAAAATATTTTCCTCAGCAAACCCCAAAACACTTAACAAAAGCAACACAACACCATACATATAGCCACACTTGGTGTGTCCCCAAATATAAAGTACATAATGCAAGCAAACACACCTCCCAGGACTCCAATCATAGGGGACTCCATTGTTAGACATACTGTTGCCCCTCTAACCAGGCTGAAGAAGGAGACGATAATGATTAGTTGCCTATCTGGAGCCAGCATCCACCATGAACAAGGAGAAGATAATGATTAGTTGCCTATCTGGAGCCAGCATCCACCATGAACAAGGAGAAGATAATGATTAGTTGCCTATCTGGAGCCAGCATCCACCATGAACAAGGAGAAGATAATGATTAGTTGCCTATCTGGAGCCAGCATCCACCATGAACAAGGAGAATATAATGATTAATTGCCTATCTGGAACCAGCATCCACCATGAACAAGGAGAAGATAATGATTAGTTGCCTATCTGGAGCCAGCATCCACCATGAACAAGGAGAAGATAATGATTAGTTGCCTATCTGGAGCCAGCATCCACCATGAAGAAGGAGAAGATAATGATTAGTTGCCTATCTGGAGCCAGCATCCACCATGAACAAGGAGAAGATAATGATTAGTTGCCTATCTGGAGCCAGCATCCACCACGAACAAGGAGAAGATAATGACTAGTTGCCTATCTGGAACCACGATCCACCAAATTCCATACACATTCAAGTTACTGCATCACAGGTACCAGTATGATTCCATCATAGTCCATGTAGTTGAAAATGACCTGAGATTTACCTTCCTAGACTATATGAAGAGAGAGACATTATAGATCTGGCTGACTATGTGTCTTAGGCTGGTATGAACTTAGCATTGAGCAATATATAACATTCACCAAGGATGATGCCACAGTATAAACAAAAGATCATTGATTTAAACAACTGGACGAGTTTCTGGTGTCATACTAAGGGGATCCAATATTTTTTGGCATGGGAAGCCATGGCCAACAGAAATGTTGGTTAGCCAAGGATGTCTGCACCTGTTTCCTCTATGCTTTCAGATGCTGGCTAAAACTTTATCCTCTTCCATAGAGTCTTTTTTTTAGGCAATGTCAAATTGACAAACCTACTGACATGGCAAAATCAACCAAACTGAACCTGAAGGTGTTACTGCTCAATGACAGAAGCCTAAACAAAAAATTATATTCCCTTCAGGCCCTCCTCACCCTGGAGAATATAGACATCTATGCAATTACTGAGACATGGTTTAAAGCCACAGAAAGTACCCCGGTAGTGAAAGGTTTCAATGCCCTCCACACTTTTAGACCAGTAGCTACATAGACAAGGACTAAAGGTAGAGGTGTCTCAATATACATCATTAACAAGCATACCTCTAGGGTGGTCAAGCAGGATGACGTGTTGGAGTTTCTCCACATTCAGGTCACCATAGATAAAATTCTGTACCATATCCTAGCAAGCTATAGGTCACCCTCTATATGTCACAAAACTCATAGCACATACTTAGACCTACTGGAGCACTTACCATCCAAACATAACACCTTGTCCATGGGGGAATATTAATTACCCCTCTATAGACTGGGAATTCTACATGGCCTCAAATCTGCAGGCACAGAGATTCCTGGACTTCATAAATATAAATGGCATTGACCAGTTAGTGCATATGCCCACTAGAGGTTCCAAAATGCTGGACTGCTTACTCTTAAATATTGAAGAATCCTGCACTCCTATCCCATGTCACATCCCCCCAGGTAACGTCTAACCATAAAGCTGTCTCCTTCAAAATCAACTCTGTAACCTCAGTGAATCCAGTAACAGTTAGGAACTATTTCAAGCCAAACTACCTTTTGTTAAGTGATAGTTTCTCAAAATTCAATGGCCCTCCAAACCCAGAGAACAGAGCAACCAATGCAAACTTGTTCACAAAAAAAAAATCAACAGTCATGTCAATGGCTGCATAGAGGCTGCTGTATCTGCCAGAAGTAAGCCCAAAACTAACTGCAAAAACAAACCACTCTGGCAGCATCCCAAATTAAACAAGTTATACAACAAAAGGAAAAAATCATGGCTAGAATTAGGAAATATTCCTCCAATAAAGTCAAGAACATTCCATTAAATTAAACAGGCAACTAAGTGGGCTAATTAAGTCTAATGAAGCCCAGTTTTAGCTAAAGATAGCCTCCTGGGCAAAAAAAAAAAAAAAAACTTTCTTCAGCTATGTCAGAAATCTCAAAGGCAACCCTCAGCAGTGTGCTGAACTGGTTGTTCATGGTGCCACATTCACTGAACCAGGCAATATAGTGAATCAGCTGGCTGACAAATTCAGTTCCATCTTTACCCTCCACTCACTTCCAGCCACCCCCCCAAGAAATACTTTCAAGCATAAACCCCCCACCTATAAAAAGAGAGCATGTCCTGACTAAGGCCAATAACACAGCCTCAATGGGCCCAGATAATATCTATGACTACTGAATAGTCTAAAATATGACCTATCCAGTCCACTGGAGTTACTATTTAACTATAGCCTCAAAACAGGCTTCGTGCTATGAGAATGGAGGAATGCGATGGTCACCCCTCTTCATAAGGTGGACCATCAACAAATCTAGGAAACTACAGGCCCATTAGTCTGACTAGTCTTATATGCAAAGCCATGGAAATAATTATCATAGAAAAGATCAACGAATACATAAGAGACCTTCAGATACTAGAGCCATCCCAGTTTGGCTTTTGTCAAAGGAATGTCATGCCTACTGAACCTGGTGGACTTTTTTGAGAAGGTCAGCAAGGCAATGGACATGGGTAAAATGATACATACTGTTTACCTTGACCTGGCTACGGCATTTAATACAATGCCACACACAGGCATTGTTAACAAACTCATTGAATTATACATAAACCCCCTATATTATGTGCTGGATAAACAACTATCTCACAGATATGACCCAGGAAATTAGGATCGGTAAGACCACCTCCACAAAGAGGCTGTTCACCAGTGGAGTTCCTCAGAGCTCCATGCTCAGTCTGCTCCTTGTTGGCATATACTTCTTGGAAGTCAAGGCCAATGTCAAAGGCCTCTGGTTGATCAACTTCACAAATGATTACAAACTGGGAGCAGTCATAAAATCCCCCAAGATACAAACATCTTACAAGAAGGTCTAACACAGACAAATGATGGTGTGAAAGCCACGGCCTAAAGCTCAGGGCCAAGAAATGCATTATAGTACCTTTTGGGAAGTCAGCCACTCAAGGAAACTGTGTCATTGGTAGAACATCTTTAAGAATTGAGTCACTAGTCAGGGATCTGGGAACACATGCAGACAGTAACTTGGTCTTCGACCAACATGCTTCCAAGTTAGTAAGAAAACTTGTAAGTAAGGGGCTGTAATCTAAGTCTTTGGAAATCATTGTACCACTATACTAGGCTCTCATCAGAGCCCTCATTGAGTATTATGCTCCCTTCGGTAAGTAAATGACCAAACACAAGCAGCAACTAGAACGTCTCTGAAAGTTCCTCACAAAAAAAAAAAAAGAATATGGACGCATAAACACAATGTCATATGCAGATCCCCTCAAAGCCCTATCTCTGTACTCAGTCTCCTACAGACTACAGTAAACTCTAAGTTAACCGGCTCCTATGGGGATTGGTAGACGCCAGATAACTGTAGTTTATGGTTGCTATTAAAAATAGGCCTGACTAATACTGTACACCATACTATTTGTTTGGTTTAACTTGTTCTCAGGTCGGGGAGAGAGGGAATTAATTCCTATCTTCTTTTTTAAAACTCTAAAAACAATAAGGAATGTTTCTGTGGGGGAAAACAGAAAGTGCAAAACATGAAAATTGTACTGTATTTCTTTGATTTTTTTTTGCCAGTTGCTTGAGAGTGCCGGTTACTTGAGTTAACTGACAGTTTACTGTACTGAGAAGCAATCTATATCTGGCATGCAAGGCATCCCTGGACCCTGCTCTGATGAACCTTCTGCACATCCACAAAATAAACAACATCAGAATTCTTGGATCTAAATACTTACATTTTGCTTGCAACATATATAGGACTTGTTGGACGGCGCACTACTGCAGCAGTCAGCTTTGTCGCCTCACAGCAAGAGATTCTCCGGTTCAATTCTTGTCTGGGGTGCCTTCTGTGTGGAGTCTGCATGTCTTCCCTGCATTTGTGTGGGTTTCCTCGGGGTGCTCCGGTTTCCTCCCAAGTTACAAAGACATGTGTCTGGAGGGTTTCTCCCCGGGCCTCCGCTGAAAATTGGCTTGTTCCAAGTCAGACTTTCCCAGTTAACAAATGTTAAATGAAATAAATAAATAAATAAATAAATGCTGGAGAGACAGACATGTATCTGAAAGAGAATTCCCATTCTCTGGAATAGGCCCCCCCATCCATGTGAAAAAAGTTCATCCCTAACCCTATTTAAGTGTAACTTGGACCACTGGAAGGGAAATTGAAAATTCACCCCTGGTCTGGTGCTTATCTGTCTGATGGACAGATATAGTCAATAAATTATATTATAACCATCAAGCACCCTTATATAAATGTCTAAAACATATAACTTGGATTGGATGGCTTGGCTTTTAAAGGCCCTAACAGTCATTAGCCCAGTATACACCAATGAGCCACATATGAAAATGTCAGCAATGTTGCTCACTACATCCTCAATCGCTTTAACAGCATTAGCTACTGCTTTCTTAAAGACAGGGAACAGCGAGTCACCATAGCAACATCAGCAATCTGTATCTTCCTCAAGGGATTTTGGCAATGTACAGCTGAGAACTAAGTACATCTAGCTTAACTAACTAGGGCAATTGGTTAATATCAAATGCAAATAAATGTTTTGTACTTAGCATTATCACTGCAACCTTTTCTGTTCTTTTAAGCAGATAATATTCTCTTTTGATTTTATATTTAAATCTTGAATATCTATACAAATCTATAACATATGCTACACGATTACTGTCGCCAAACTATTTATCCATCCAGTAGGTTTAGCTTTGTTTCAGTATGACTCCCATTGTTTCCCTGGACTTCAGTTATTGTTCATTCCTAGCTGCAAGCGCAAACAGATCTCTTCTGGAGCATGAACTACAGTTATTGGTTTAGTAAATATAATATTTACCTTCTAGCAATCTAAGGATCACTTACACTCTCTCCACTCTCACCCCCTGTCCTAGCTTCACTCTTGCAGAAATACTAATGGTCATCTCAACCCTAATAAGAAAATAGCCATTGTATCCATATACATCCCCCCGGTGACAACATCCCTATTCTTGAAAATTTCCTTTCTTGGCTCACCCAAAATGTTCCCTACAAAGCCATTATTCTTGGCGATGTGAATATTGACTGGGCCTCACTTTCTTCCTCATCTCCTTCTCACAGCCTCAGCCTGTATGGCTTCCATCAACTAATATCCTCCCCCACCAGGAAAAATAAATCTCTACCTCAGGATCCATAATAGACTGGATCCTTACTTCTAATCCAAATCTCTACCATAACTCTGCCACTCTACCAAACTCTCTAAGTGACTACTCCCCCATCTTTTTACATAGATATTCCCAACATCCTTCCAGTGAACACCTTTATAGAGATTCTCGCAATCTTTCTAAGTTCAACACAGATATGTTCAACTCTAAACTTTCCAACATAAATTGGTCCTTCCTAAGTAACCTCTCCCTCAATGATGTAACTTCTTTCAGCAAATTATTCCTAGATATGTTAAATTCTATGTCACCTTCCAGAAAAATCAGGATAAAATCAAACTGTGCTCCCTGGTTAACTAAACAAACACACTTTACCATACATCAAAGGGATACTGCCTGGAAAACTTGGGTCAGAAATAAAACTCCTCCCTTACTACAGCATTACAAAGAACTCAGAAACTTGTGTAAAAAAAACTAGTCATCAAAGATAAAAAAAACTTTCTTTCCCTCCAACCAAAGTGAACAACACAACCCCCCCCCAAATATTCTGGTCTACAATCAATACAATCCTCCACCCTGGAAACCCTCCTACTCCCAGCACTTTCCCTCTCAACACTGCCGCAGTGACTGCAGCTCTTTTAAATAATTACTTCAAAGAAACTATCCAAAAGCTAACTCATAGTACCACTGCTGCCTCTTCTCTACCTTTCTAGCCTAGTCCATCTTCCTCCAATACATTCTCCCTACAACCAGGTCCCACTGCCTTCATCAAATCCCAAATGAAAAAACTTAAGCCCTGCACCCCCTCTGCAAACAATTTACCCCCTACTTTCTTAAGATTGCTGCTAATTCCATCACTTACCCTGTCTCTATTCTTATAAAGTGCTCTATTACTGAAACTCTTGTCCCAGAATTATGGAAATCCTTCTACACTATCCCTTTCCACAAAGGTGGAAACTCTACTGATCCATCTAACTAGCGCTCCATTGCTATAATTTCCCCTCTTTCTAAGATTCTAGAAAAGTGTGTCCACACTCAGCTTATTAAACTCCTGCTTGATAGTAAGCTTCTTACTCCCATCCAACATGGCTTCAGACCCCACCACAGCACATCAGCAGCACTACTCTCTGCCACACAAACAATAGCAGAAGCCCTCAACAACAACCTACTAGTCTCCTGTTTATTCCTTGACCTCTCCAAAGCATTTGATACAGTCTCCCACTCTAAACTGATAACCAAACTTCAAGACCTCCACCTCTCCTTCCCCACCTTAAACTGGTTCTCCAGCTATTTAGCTAATAGAAAACAATCCATATGTTGGCAAAATGTCACCTCCCCATTTCTTCCTGTAAACACCTGTGTCCCCCAAGGATCGATACTGGGTCCTCCCTTGTTCAATATCTTTACTAACAGGCTATCCACTGCTACTAACCTCTCCACTCTGTTACAATATGCTGATGATTCTATCCTCATTACCACTGTCCATTCCATTCCAGAGCTCCTCACTCTTACCCAAGACACCTTTGCTTCTATCGAAACCTGGCTCACCGACAATCAACTTGTACTAAACCCTAAGAAAACTAAACTTTTACTTTTCCTTCCCAAGCAACTTGCACAATATAAATCCACTTTCTCTATAACCTCCCTTAATAACACCATTATCAAACCAGAACCCCATACTAAATTACTTGGTGTCACAATTGACAACAAACTAAAATTCGACATACATATCAATCAATGCATCAAAAAAAACCCATCAGAAACTTGGTCTCCTGTACCGTAATCATAAATATCTCACACCCTCCACCAAACCCTCACTTGCCCTCTCTCTCTTTTTACCCTGCCTTCTGTATGCAGCTCTTATCCTCACCAACCTTCAGTTATCACTACCCTCAAAATTACAGCAAACTTACAATAAAGTAGCTAGATTTGCCTCTAATCTCCCCTACAAATCCCACCACTACCTCACCCTTAAGTCTCTACAATGGCCTGAATTCCCAAAACAATTACTTCTGTCACAACTGCATATTACACACTCAATTCTATATAATCACACGCCCTGTCCCTCCATCTCTAACATCATATCTCAATATAACCCTCAGTGTCAACTCCGTACATCTGACAAACATCTCCTGGACATGTACAAACTGTGAAAAAATAATGGCAAGTCCCTCTATAAATACTCTGTTGCTCACACCTGGAACTCCCTTCCACTGAAAATCAGACGTATCCCCCATAAGCCCCAATTCAAACTCAAACTCAAATACCACGTACAAAAGACCTGGTCCCGCCCTTCCCAAACTCCAACTTGATATATTATTGTTTCTTCCTACTTACCATATTTTTTTTCTTTTCCTGTCTCCTAATTTCTCTTTTTCTTCACCCTATTTCCTTCTTTTTTCCTGTGTTTCTTTCTTCCTTTTACTATCATCTTTTTTCTTCCCCTCTCTTTCTACCTTTTTATCCTCTGTTTGTCTCTTCCTTGTACTAACACTCCTGCTTTAAGACATTTATATAATGTCTCTTGTAAATGCTTCTATGTGGAATTATCCCTGCTTTTTATTGTGATTGATTACTTTGAACTGGTGTACAAATGTATTTTATTGTTTATCATCTCAACTGTATGTAATTACTTCTCATCTGTTGCACTTATTGTAGTGCTATTTTATTGATTAACTGTTACTGTATCTGGAGCTTTTCTGCTCGGGTCTCTACTGAAACTGGATCCATGGCTCAGTTGGACCAACCCGGTTAACAAATGATAATAAATAAAGTATTTTTTTCAAAATATCATCAGCACTTCATAATGGAAGTTACTCTGACTGCAAGTGTTTTACCATATGCTGTGCCTTATGTTTTGTGTCTACAATGAATCACTAATTACAGAAGTCTTTCTATTGCATATGACCGACCCATAACATCACTGTAATTATTTTTATTACTGTTATTATTGCTATTACTGCTATTATTGTTATTACTGTAATTATTGTTATTACTGTTATTATTGCTATTACTGTTATTATTGTTATTACTGTAATTATTTTTATTACTGTTATGATTGCTATTACTGTTATTATTGTTATTACTGTAATTATTTTTATTACTGTTATTATTATTACTGTAATTATTTTTATTACTGTTATTATTGCTATTACTGTTATTATTGTTATTACTGTTATTGTTGTTATTACTGTTATTATTGCTATTACTGTTATGAAATGCATTAATGTTAGAATTAACATCATGGATTCTGGAATCAGAAATCCTTCTTTTTTTTTACTCAAATGATTTTTATTTTAATGAAATAACACAATAATTTAATACATTCATAACATTCAATAACTATTTACAGTATTCACTGTTTTTGTACTGCACAAACTAAATTATCACTCAAATATCCATGCTGGTTGCCTCTGCAGATGTTCTGCATGATTGTGTGAACATTCTGACTCTATGACTTTTCAACACTGTCAGAGTCACTGCTCTGACTTGTTGTTCCAGTAGTGCTTTGTCATAAAACTGCTATTCCACATCTGTACTGGGTGAATTATTTTAATAATACTAAACTGTTTACAAGCATCTTGCCCCAAAATATTAGGTTGCTATACATTAGCTTGAAGTGAAACAGACTGAAACAATATCTTTATCCTCTTAGATTTGTATACAGACACTAGTTAGAGTTGACCCATACACAGGATTTAACCTGTGTCCAGAGTAAGACAAAACAAACAAACAAACAAACAAATAAATAAATAAATCGCTAAAATAAGACTGGAGACTTGAACAGTTTGTTCACACCCCCCTAACTATATATACTAACTCCAGGGTCACACTACAGTGGAGAAAAGGACATATTCCTTTTACTTGCCTTACAGTGCTCTAGACACTGCCAGTACGAATTGTCAGTCAAATGAACTGTCAGTCAAATGAAGTGTCAGTGAAATGAAGGTTCAGTCATTTGGTCCGGCTAAAATGTTTGTCAGTCAAATGAGCTTTCAGTCAAATGAAGGTAACCTATATATATATATATATATATATATATATATATATATATATATATATATATATATATATATATATATATATCTATGGATCTACCTGACAAGATCAAAAGCTCACAACACCGACAACCACATGGCCGACACCATATCACCGACAGCCAAAATCCCGACATCAAAATAAGATCATAAAAAATGAACAGAAAATTCCCTTTCAACTGCTAGCTCCACATACAAACCCCCCATAACTTTAATATACTAACTCCGAGATCTCACTACAGTGCAGAAATGGAAATCTTTCCATTCCGCATTATAGTGAGATGCCGGTTCTGCATTGTCGGCATTCCGAATGTCGATCATATGGTTTTCACCAATGTCAGGAAGAAAACAGTGCACACTCATGTGAACAACTATAACAATGCACACTCATATGAGTGAACATCATTTTCAATGGAGTTTTTGCTGGCAGCCTTTTGTATGGGATTGTGTTGCAGAGCAGTAAGGGAATTTGCCGTTTTCTCTGCTGTTGGGTGATCTCAGACTTGGTATACAATATATAGTTAACAGTAAGTGTGGAGGTTCAGGGTGGTTTGCCCCACCACAAAAAAAAAGTTTTAATTTTTTTTCTTGTTTTTAATCCTTTTAACTTCTATCTAAAATGATTGTTTTTTCATTGTTCAGTATTGTGAGTGTTCGATGTGACACTCATACACACACACACACACACACACACACACACACACACACACACACACACATACACACTCACAAATATGTATATATCTATGGTTTACTGTCACATGATAGAACTGCAGTTGACTGAAACTGAAATGGTCTAACAATTTGCCTGAAAATCCAGTTGGCTGAAAAATTCAGTCGATTGAAACTCATTTCACTGAATCACAAATGAGTAGAAGTGTAGGTGGTATGGGATGGTTTCATTTCTGAGGATGTGATTTGTTAGAGAAGTGAGTCTAGAAGATTTTGTGTACATTGGCAGTACCCTCATCATTTTGCACCCCCCCCAAATTTATATATTTTTGTGTTTTGTATGCCAGCACTGATTCACTGAGTATGTGTTCTTTTTTTCCTCAGTGGTTGTGTGACCATGGAGTTAGCATATATATTTAAGGTGTACTGGGGGAATCCCCCAACATGGGGGGGGGGGTAAAAAGGGCCTGTCCCTTACAAAAACATTGTTTTATGTTGTGTTTTGTTATGTAGAATGTTTTATACGATTTGTGATTCAGTAAAATGAGATTTCAGTCAACTGGGTTTTCAAATTGCTTCAACCATTTGAGTTTCAGTCAACTGCAAATCTATCAAATGATAGTAAACATATCTCTCTATATCTATCTATCTATCTATCTATCTATCTATCTATCTATCTATCTATCCATCTGTCTATCTGTGCATACACACACACACGCATATGCACATAGGGTGATGCAGTTTACAATCAAAAGGCAGAAAGTCAGTTATAAGCCAGGTACCTCCTCAAACATGGTAGGAGCGACATTCAGAATATAGATGTACAAGTGTCCGTCAGTTCATACGGACATAAACAAGGCAGGGACACAAAGCAGGGTTGGCAACGACAACTGTCGACATTAATATCGACAAAACGTGGTTGATGTTGCTGCGTCGACCTTTGGGCCTACTTAATAATCATGAGTTGAGCATATGGGTCAGTAACATCACTGTTCACGCGTTACAATGCCGCGTTTCTGATAGTAATCCTGTTTATGCATGTATATATGCATGCATGTATCTATATACAAATGTCTCATGAAATATCAAATGCTCAAAAGACCAAATGTAAAACGAATGATCATTTAAGAGTGAATCTAAAATTATCAAAAGTACTAAAACTAATTATTTTTGCAGTCGCCTCCCCCCCTGCAGCCCCAATGTAGGCTGCTCCCCACCATCTTCAAGACAGAACAGCAGCTTATGCAGAATTTTTCCCTTACCTCACTGCAATACAATTTCAGCAAGAATCCTATTTAGGAGAACCTACCTAATATAAGAGTTTGCAATAAAAAGCATTTGCTCATGAGTGTTCACTCTTTAAAATGCAATATATATGATATAGGTATAGATATAGATATCTCTATATATATTAGTCTACATTGACTCCTCAACACAATAAACATCAAGTACAAAGAACTCCTACAAATGTGTTTTATATTCACATAAATGAACAAACTTTTTAAAAATAAATCAAAAATGTGAAAATAGATTAAAACATGTGTTGCTATCTGCTACATATATGTATAAATTCCAAGACTGCACTACAGTACTACAGTGAGGAAAGGGCAAATTCCCAATCCTTATAAAAGCCCATTCTCACACAAGAAAAGACCTGTAATGTGCAGCCTTTACAGTTTTAATTATGTTTGCTGGTCTTTTCATTGTTTGAATAGGTAAACATTCAAATGCATGAATGTAAAATCAAAGTGACAATCCATAAGCAATGTAGGGGATAATTTTTTCCAGTTACGATTTCTCTTATTCTTGTAAACAAGAATAGCATACTCTTTTCTTAGCTCAGAAGACACTTGTGCATGTGAATTCATACAGATAATCTGACAACACAGCCAATAATATTCCAAAGCATTAAAAACTAAGAGTGCTACACCATGTTATCTACATTATCATGAATAAAATGTTATAACTTTCTCCGCAAGGTAACATCAAAAACACAGAATGCATAAAGTATTTGTTTTTATTTCTACAAATGCTTATTAACAGTTTTGAACATACTCATTGAATGTATAGACTTTTGTAATGCCTTGCTGTCTTATTTGAAGAGTGCTGTGAATGCAATTCTTCCTCTTTCAACATATAGGTTGTTCTTATTTACTTTTATAACTTTGGTTTTGTAGAAGTCTTTTTTTACATTCCAGTCCATGCATCTTTTCTTAGCATTCTTTATTTTTAATTTCAGTGAAATCACACTAAATAACATTATGCATTATTCTGATGTAAAATCATTACAATATACCAATCACTTGTAGGTAAACTAATGAACGTGATTCATACGAAATAAATATATAACAAGTACAAATGAAAAAAAAAAAAGAAATAAAAGGATTAGGTAGCTTTACTCCCTCCTAAAAAGCATAAGATTTCTTGACAGTGAAGCTGCTTTTGTATTCAGAGCATAAGCAGGCTCAATTTCATTATGAAATGTATCATACTCTCTTGTTTGTCAAAATTTGTTTAACTTATTTAATTATAGGACGGCACCACTTCATCAGATTCTGAAACAGACAGCACTACTAACCTTTCAGAGTAAATAACTGATTATGAAAAGCCGCATTGTCTTCTAAGTAATATTATAGTGACAGACAGGAAAAAAGCTATTTAATATGATAGAGAAAATGTATTTAATTTGGCAAACAGAAAGGGTTTTTAATGTTGGTCACTACTGAAATAATAAATGGTATGTTTAGACTCCATTAAACCGCTTACAATCTGGTTGTGAAGAGTTCAGTGTGCAGAGGAAGTAAGAAGTTATAGGCAGGAATAGGTCAGGGTGGAGATGCCCACTTCCTGCACATTCTTTTCCGTGATTGCACCGGACTTCTGCAACTTCCTTAGCACTACATTCAGTTCTTTAAATGAAACAGTGACAGACTGTGGTTTATAGCTGACATTTAAATTAGAATTTTGACGTAAATGTCCTCGTTTGCTACTTTTGCTGATCTAACTTAATTTTATGGTAGATGTAAATCAATCCATTATAGGGAACAAACAACTATAAATGTAGTTTAAATAATTCTAGCTTATGACTTGATGTTAACAGAACTGATATGCAACAAAAACTAGCACCTCTTTCTGATTGAAATACGTTTTCTTTTTACCAATGATGAAGGTACACTATTAAGTTATCCTTTTTGAAAATAATGTATCGCCCTTTGGTTTATGATTGTATTACAGGAAAATGACATATCTGTCTATCCATCTATCTATCTATATGCATACTTATACATACATATTTTTATACTTTTGTTAGTTGGGTAAGGGTCCCTTTTCATTGGTGATCCTGGAAAATGTCTGGTTAGGTAACTTTCTCAAGGTCACACAACAGACAAATCAAGATGGAAAAATCGTACTGTGTACTCTGGACTACAGAAAGTAGATCCTTATCAACTCAGTGCCTAATTCCCCTGTGCTAAGTGTCAGAGGATTATGGATTCATGATAGCCGAGCATGTCAACACATCTGCACACATAAATACTTAACGCATATGCATAAAGCGCATATTTCCCATATATAACCAAAAGGCCTACCTCACTGGTATAGCCAGGATACCCATAGCCTTTACTTTCTTACTGCCATCTTTCCTATATGCTGCCACAATCTTCACTGAACTTCAAGTGTCACAATTGTTTAGATTTCAGCAATGCTATAATAAAATAGCTAACTTTGCCGTAAACTATAACAATGGAACATACCACTGGCCAGCTCTCAACTGGTTATAACTATTACATCACCTAAGCTTTTCTCAGCTAACTACAATATACCAAATGCAGGTGAGTCTATACTCAAATAGTGCAGTTAAAACTATGGAATCACATCTTAATACCAATGAAATCTATTCATAATGCAAACTTATTTAAAACACAACTAATACTTCACTTATCAAATCAATGGAAATATTCCTTTAGATCTGCAAGACAAATACCACTGTTCTCTTCTGCTTGCCATAACATCAAACCATTTCTCTTCATTTAGACTCTTATAACCCCACAACCAGTTTTCACCAATATCTAAATACTTTTACTAGCATTACCAGCTACGTACATTATTTTGTAGCACTGCTCTCCTCCCACCTCTATTGTAATATAAACTTTATCATAGCCTTATATATAATTGCCTTTGAATGTACTTATATACACCCCACCTCCTAACTACAATATTAACATTTTTGTCCTATCTAGTTCCTTCCCCCACCTCCATTTCTTTGAATTTCTAAGCACTAATCACAAGATCAATTATCTATCTGACAAACACACTAATACACATCTTCAAATGCTCAATGTTCAACAACTACTAATGCATAAGTATTTTTCTACAGTAATAGTTGCCTCTACTTTCATATGAATATAATCTAATTTAACAAATGTATGTGTAACTCAATGTGTATTATTTAATGTCTGTTCAAATAAATTACTGAATGACTGATTTTAATATGTTGGAGCTTTTTTTCCCTAGGCCTTTGCTGAAAAGGGGGTTTTGACTAAACCCAGACAGGCAAACCTGGTAAGCAAAAACAAAATAAAAATAAAATAAAAAGGCCTAAAATCTAGAAGGGGTGTAGACAGTTATGGTAGATATGGGTGCCCATTATAGTGACTTTTGTTCTTCTAATGGTCTGCAGCCCACAATGCACTGCAGTAGACTGGACAGCAGACAAATATGCAGTAGAAGCTGAGGTTTCAGTATTTACACTGTGCACACGAGTTGTTTCGGCTATTTTGTTGTATGAATACTGTTACAGGGTCTACCAGAGAGCATTCAAACTCTTGTACAAGTACTTGGAAGAACATCAGCAGCTTCCATTTCTCCATTTTGATCAGTGTCAGTAACTGGTGCAGATACCCTCATCTTCCTATTCACAGTCACTAGCTGGTACACAACAGTTTTTTTGTTGTGGAAAAAGGATGATATTATGTACTGATGTGAGTATATCTGAGGACCTACTTGTTCCAAGCGGATGTCAAATTTTATAGGAACAGATACAGAAACTAAGAGAACACCATCATCAAATACAGCCTATTCGATGCAGAGAAACTCAGTGAAACATTTTTTCACAGACAAGGTGTTAGATGATTGGGACAGCTTTTCAGAAGATATAAGGACAAAGTCGGTGATGGATTTCATGAATGTGTAGGGCAGATATAATAGACATCTTACAAGTAAAGGGAATATTAAGCTGCAAGGGTAAGTAGGTAAACAAAGAGTTAGATGACTGCCCCGCTACAGGGCTCAGTCAGTTCTTCCCTGCCATACTAATCTATGCTATGTGTCTGCCAGCTCTGAACTTCTGCTCCAAAAATACTTTTGGCTAAATGCTTGCATAGTACCTTAATGTCTTTTTGTACTGTATTTTACATTTATCTTTGTCCTTAACAAATTATAGTTTAGTTTTAAAGACTTGGAAACATAGCTGAGTAGTATTTAGTAGCAATGATAATATTTATAAAATATCTTGCAGACCAAAGAATATGTTGGGAGGGTGGCCTAATAGTTAAGGTGTTTGTCTTACAAACACAAGGTGCAGGGTTTGAGTCTCACAAGGGATAATTGGCTAGGCTTAAAATGGCTCGCAAGGGCGTTTAGCTTAGTACTAATCTATGAACCTATTTACCACCTACTTAAAACTGACAGCACCCAACTGTTTAATATGTATAGACAGAACTGCAAGTGGCACTGCTGCTGGACATGTGCTAAGAAGTAGGATCAACTAATTACTATAGCCCATCCATAGTCTGTCTCACTGATTACAAATCTATTCAGTTAAATTGATAATCGGGCTAGCCAAAGACTGTATTTACATAATCATCTGGATGAAAATAAAAACACAGTTGCTGATTTATAGATGTACTGATGCTTGTCATGAAGATAATGTTGACAACAATTAGCACATGATAAGTCAGTTCACTAAATGTTTTGTTATAAACTGAAAACAGCAGCATCTGACACAGCCTGAATGTTTCATCTTATTCAGACTTGTCACAGTCATATGCCAAAACATTTTACCAAACATGCATGCAATATTGTAAGTGCTGTTTTGCTACTAGGGTCTCTTAGCTTAAGCAGACAGAATAAAGCTGTAAAGAAGCTTTAATACCATTAACTTGGTGCTTTATAAGAAATTGCTGTATTTAAAGTCAGAGAACATGCTATCAACAAGTTGATTGGTCAACTTAGCTTCTTATTTCTGATAGTGAGGTGGCTACAACCTTCCAGAGTTAAGATGACTAGTTACCAAACTGATTAAGGCTATGCTTCCCTCAATCAGGCACTAGGAATGCTTCTTTCCCTGGGGTGGCACCTCAGATGCCTTTGTATATATTGTGCTATGGCTGAGGTTTAGACAGCTCCAGGGTATGTGTAGTACTATCTGAGGTCTTGCATTAAGGCAGTGATGTGTTAACAGGTTTTTAAATGATGATTTAATATGTGTCCCTTCCTTCTGCTCAGTAAGCATACATTTACAAAAAAAAAAAAAAAAAAAAGAACTTGTTGAATTAAAGAGGAAATCTAGCTTCCAAATGAAACAAGAGGAGTCAGAATATGTCCTGTTTGAAAATAACGTTCTTGTTTTAGTACATTGAAAATGTTCTCTTTCTGCTTTTACTGCTCTGTTTTAGTATACTCAAGTCACACCTAAGTATAAAGGAGGAAATAATCATTATGTTTTATAGAAGTAAGTGGTTTTGAATACTGAAGAAGCCAATGTTGTTTACTAGCTTTCCAAGAGGCATGCATTCAATGGTTCCTGTCTTGGTGAATGTGTGAAAGAAAAGAGGTATTCAGCTACCATCAGATCAAAAGTCAGCCTGCTGAAGTGGTGCAATACATTGTTACCACTGTTAAGTTATCGAGTAAACTCTTTTATACTACTTCTTCATCCTCCTTACACACACACACACACACACACACACACACACACACACACACACACACACACACACACACACACACACACAGACACACACACCCATCCATACATACACAGGGACACGCACACACGCAAGCGCACGCGTGCACACACACACACACACACACACACACACACACACACACACACACACACATACAGAGCACACACAAAAAGCTTCCATATTATACCTTAAAATTGGATAATGGCGCCACTAAGTGCTTTATAAGCAGTTTTAATATTTTGACCCTTAGGGAGCCTGAAAGTAATTTCCTGTTGCAACTGCATCTTCACTGCAGTGGCTGTCTGAATCCATTTAATGTGTCTGACTTGTCTATGGATACTTATATAATCAATTTCATTTTGTCATAGCTCATGCTATCTGTCAGAAATTGTATTATTTTAGTAAAGGCAAACAATTGAAGATGAAGCCCTAGAGTGGTAGCAGTCCTCCCCCCGACAGACACACACAGTGAGTGTGCTAAGTATATAATATTAGTGTTTAGTGTTGTGCAGTTATATTAAGGCCCACATATGATTCTTATGCATAGCACAGTGGCACAATGAAAAGCATAGTTGCCTCACAACAAGAGAGTCTCTGGTTCAATTCTCAGATGTGGTGCATCCAGTGAGGGGTCTGGATGTCCTTCTTGTGCTCTTGTGGGCCTTCAACTGATATTGTGTTTTCCTCCCACCTTCAGAAGACATGCATTAGGCTAATAGATGTCTCTAAATTCTCCCTAGGTGTGCATGCAGTGTATGTACTAATGGGAAGCATGGCCTTGCAATCTACTTCTCTTCCCCTGCTTGTCTAGTAAACTCTGGATGGCAGCAGCTATTTATGGGATCATCATAGACGTCAGCTGTGACTCATGAGCATGGACATATGATCTTCATGGTAGCTGCCAAAGTTAATGGCTGGTATTTATAATCAACAATAGTGCAGTGTAAATTGCCCTGCATCAGTGAACTAATTTGCACTGCAGTATTAAGTACCAATTTATAGTCATCTAAATCATCAGTGATCTAATTTGCACTGTAATATTAAGTACCAATTTATAGTCATCTAAATCATCAGTGATCTAATTTGCACTGCAGTATTAAGTACCAATTTATAGTCATCTAAATCATCAGTAATCTAATTTGCACTGTAATATTAAGTACCAATTTATAGTCATCTAAATCATCAGTGATCTAATTTGCACTGCAGTATTAAGTATCAATTTATAGTCATCTAAATTCCCTAAAGGGTAACATCTCATTATCTAGGAAGTTGTATAACTGTGACCCTCTCTGATGTACAACTGGAACAACTATACATCATAGCATCCATCACCTGTGCATTTTCCCATAGGAATCACAAACAGACAATGGCTTCTGTCTCAGGACACACACACACACACACACACACACACACACACACACACACACACACACACACACACACACACACACACACACACACACACACACACACACACAGCGATATGCTCACTTATGCATGCATATGTTGTTATTCACACACAGCAAGACTTATCTCCATTGATTATCTGTGCATGATGAAGCTGCTTAGGGTCATTGTGTACAGATTCCAACCACTGGAAGGCATAGGTATGTGCCATGGGAATGTGGAGAACACATAATTCCTTTACAAACCTCCTGTGCTGTGCACTTACATAGTTTGGATGACCTGACAGTGTCCCTGAAAGGTCTTTTGCACAGATACCTACAATGGAATACTGTATTTGCATATGGTACTCTATGTCTCACTACCTAGACTTATAGTGAAAATGCTAGGTAGTCTGGGGTGGGGGGGGGGGGGGGAGGAAGCAGGAATCGGGACAGTCTTGTACAGTATAGAAGATTGCTCGTGCTCATCTGGCATATTCTGCAAATGACTTTGAATACCATCCTATGTCTCAATCTTGAAATATAATCGCATAGAATGAGAGTGCTGCTACTGCTGTCTTATAAAATCATTATTTATTTATTTATTTCAGTTTGATTACCGGGGAAGTCCACTGGGCCAAGAAGAACCCATTTTCAGTGGAGGCCCGGGGAGAAAAGCTCGAAGGTAGTACAACAATACAATGTTTAAGAAGAATACAAAGATAATCCACACAGAAAGAAAACATAGTAAGACACTGCAAATGCAAATTTACAATAGAATGTACACATAGTAAGAACATTGTAAATGCATATTTACAATAGAATGTACACACAGTAAGAACACTGAAAATGCAAATTTACAATAGAATGTACATGCAGCAAGAATTCGCGAAGGACACATCAAATGCTAAAGAAAAAACAGAAAAAATAAAAATTAAAAATTAATCGATTTTTTTCTTTTTTGCTAACTTTTCAATATTTTCATCCATACAGTGAAGTTAGAGCCTGCTAAAATCATAGCTAGAGTTTAGGTGCATAAAGGTGCAGGAGTACAGGGGCTTAGTCTAGAGGAACTTTGGGATTATGTAGGGTGAAAGCAAGAACATTACCATTTTGAGGATAGGTGTAAGAAAGGTTGGGTTTTAAAGTAGTCTGAGTTAGCTATGGTTCTAAGAGAAGGAGGGAGAGATTAAGTGCATTTTTATTACTTACAGAGGATGATACTGAATCACTCTTTGGCACTCCCGTGCAGCTGAAATCCCGCTCAAAACAAGGAGCCAAAGATAACATTTCTGGTTCTTACAAGGTGAAACTTTTCTGAATTATTTATTTTATGTATTTATTGTTTGCAAGCTGGGCATCAGACTGATTTCAAAAGATCCATTTCAATGGAAGGAAAGATGAAGAAATACAGTCAGCAAACCTGCTCAAATTACTCACACATTAAGAACTTTAATATAAACCATACAATAAAGGGTGATCACATTCTCCGGCACGTAAAAATCTACTGCCAATCATTAGCGAACCGGAGTTCCGCTGTGGCGACCCCTAAAAGCCAAAAGACACAACAACAACAACAACAACAACAACAACATCTTCTCCAAAATGTGCAACCTGATTGGACAATCTAATCAGTGTGCCCTTTATAAATCGAGTATATACCAATAAAATGAAGTCTGGCTGCTAAAGTATTGTATTCTCTCTGATCACATGCTGGATCTCTGGTCCTCTGTAGGCTTGGTCATCTGAAAGGGTACTTTTAACTGTAGAATCTTACTTGATATATTTTCTTCTCTTACCAATGTATAACTGACAATGTATTTTTACCTGTGTTATCTATTTTCTTTTACCTGGAGTGTTTTATTAATTTTGTGTTATATTACTATGCTCAGCATACATGATGTAACCTGTTTTGTGTATTATGCTGGATGTACTGTATTTGTATAACTTGATGCCGAAGCTTTTCTCCCTGGGCCTCCGCTGAAAATGGACCTGGTCCAGTCGGAATTTCCCGGTTAACAAATGTAAAATAAATAAATAAATAAATAAATAATAAGTGGCTGGACTTCACTTTGACATATACGCTGTCATGCTATCCTTAGTGTATTTTACAAGGGACAGGGCAAAATCTCAGAAAAATCAGGGGCATTCTGCAAAACTCTGGACAATTCAGAGATATAGTTGCCGGAAGTACTATTGCTCATACTGCCATTGAGTATTCTTTTCAGTTGTGCAGACTTTTGTAGAATATCTCTAATTTTCTTTATATTTTTGCCTTGTCCCATTTAAATTTTTGTTTTTCTGGAAAATTGCTGAAGACCCCTGTCAGTAAATTTTGCCACACATTAGAGTTTCATACTTTCCAGTAATGAATTAATTAATTCAATAAAAAAACAGTGAGACATACGGACTGCTACAGAGGTCCATTCTTCTGTGCCTCCTGTCCTACATTACGCTACATTGATCTACCGAGTAAGCATGGGGATAAACGTACCACGCACTTGCATAATGTATCAGAGAAGAATGTGGATGAATATTAAAGTGCTATTATTTTAGTTAGTTACGAAAGGGAAACAATTTCTTTCTTATATAATGTTATTGTATAATAGCAATAATCCACTTTTGGATGTGGGTATCACTGGATTTACCCACTGTTGGTTTTGTTTGATCATTTAAGTTTCACCCCTGTGATCAAACCACAACTATGGGTAAATCCTGTGATACTCACACCCATTTGTGAGTTATTGCTAAACTGTAATGCAGTTAAACATTTGGAAACACATCCCATATTAAGTCAAACAGTAGAAAATTGCAATGTACGAAATTATATATTAGATATTGACAATACGGTAGCAGTGTCTTTAGGAGGAGTTGCCAGTTGTTGGGCTTGTGTGTCATGTAACTTTCTCATCAGAACACTTCAGTAAATGTTTTTGTGATCATCTGCCTACCTAGGTAATAAGAAAGCAAACTAATATTCAAAAGCAGCCACATTTCAGTATAACACATAACCTCACACATTTCAGCAAAGATTCCTTTATCTCCTTTCTAAAGCTATATAACTGGAATGCTGTAAAATATATTCCACTAGACAATGCAGTAGCTCTTTTAAATTCTACTTTCTTGAACGTCCTAAATGAACTTCAGCAAAAAGCAAGTAAAGGCCAAATCTGCCCCCCCCCCCCCCCCGGTTGTCTCAAAATACATAACACCTTATGAAACTTAGAGGTAGAGAGCCTGGACTATATGACTATGCAATAAAACACTAGCAAATCTCCAAACGTTCAGACAGCCCCAAAACCAAACCAAAGATCAAATTAAGTTAGATTAAAAAAAACATTCTGTACTGGTCTCCAACATACAAACTATAAAAATCCCAAAACATTCTGGTCCTCTTTAAATCAGCTGCTCAGTCCTGTCTGTACCACTCAACCATCTCCTTCACTTAACACTAAGAACAACTCTGTTAACTGTGCTGATGCTTTCATCTTTCATTTCATTCGTCAGTGTTATCACTACATCAATATTCCCCTAATACCAACAACTAGACAACATCACCACCTACCTTTCCTCTCCATTGCCTCTTCAACGAGTCTCCACTACTTACATAAAGAAATATTACATAAATTTAAACCCATTGTCTTAGCCCCTGACAACCTACCTGGTGAATACCTTAAGATGGCTGCAGAAGCAATATAATACCCCATCTTAATTCTAATAAATCCCTCCATCAGTGAAGCATATGTCCCTACCCTCTGGAAAACACACACACACACACACACACACACACACACACACACACACACACACACACACACACACACACACACACACACACACACACACACACACACACACACACACACAGCCCCTGACAACCTACCTGGTGAATACCTTAAGATGGCTGCAGAAGCAATATAATACCCCATCTTAATTCTAATAAATCCCTCCATCAGTGAAGCATATGTCCCTACCCTCTGGAAAACACACACATACACACACACACACACACACACACACACACACACACACACACACACACACACACACACACACACACACACACACACACACACACACAAACACACCACAAAAGCAGGGCATTCAACTGAACTCTCAAACTACAGGCCTATTGCCATCCTCCCCCTATCAAAAATACTTCCAGTCAGAAATGTTGCATCACCTCACATAAAATAACCACCTCACTTCATCTTAGCATGGTTTCTGTCCCCATCAAAGTACAGCTACCACTTTACTTAGTTTGACCAATGTAAAAAACACAAATAGGAATGATGGAAAGCTAGTGTCTGCCCTCTTCCTGGACGTATCCAAGGCCTTTGACTTCAGTCTTCTTCTCTGTTCTTCTATACAAACTTCATAAACTAGATCTCAGTACCACTGCTATATCATGGTTTCCTAGCTACCAGCAAAATACAGCTCAAGCTGTCAAGTGGCAAAAAGACATCTCAACCTTCCTCCCTGTCCCATTCGGTGTATCACAAGGATCGCTCTCGAGACCCATTCTCTTTAACATCTTCATCGATGACCTACATAAAGCCTGTAAAACTTCATCCCTAGTACAGTATACAGATGACACCACAGTCATCTGTATTGCAAAAAAAAAAAAAAAAAAAATCAACAAATTACAAGAACTTACCCAGGAGTCCTTCTCCTCTACAGAAACCCGGCTGACTATCTGATTGGCTATTCCTAAATCCAAGTAAATCCATACTAATTCCATTTACTCCCAAACAGCTTACAAACAACAAAACTTACTTCTCAATTGCCTCATACAGAAGAACAAAAAGTGAACATGTCACATATACTAAATTGTTAGGCATTTATGTAGATGAGAATCTAAAATTTGACACCCACATCCAAAATATAGTGAACAAATTGCACCAAAAACTATATTCTCTTTATAGAGCCAAGCCCTTCCTCTCAGACTCTACAAGAAAACACATTGCCTGTTCAGTCCTCTTGCATGGTCTAATGTATTCTGCAGACATCCTTAACAGCATCCAAGTGACCTTGCTAAACAAACTTGAGTAATGTTATTACAAGACAGCACGACTTGCTGCTAACCTTCCAAAAAGAACAAAAAACTGTACCGCTCTAATGGAATTACATTGGCTGGAATTCCCATATTATCTAACCTAATTTATAACATTGTGTATAACCCTAACAAATGTCCATCCATATCCATCCTTGTACAAATATATAACCCCTCCAGGCCACCACATTCATTGGACAAATACCTATTACATGCATCCAAATCCAATAATTCTGCTGGCAAATCACTACTCTCCCACCACCTCACTAAATTGTGGAACTCCATCCCACTAGCAATTCAACAAGAACACTCCCTAAAATCCTTTAAACTTTAACTAAAGTCCTACCTACTCAGTTACCAGGTCCGTACATGGGATGAACCCTCTCCTCCTACCACCCAACACTACAACCTGTGAGAGATGCACTTACATAGCCAAACTGGAAGCAAAGCTCTCTCCAACCAAGATTGTGCTAGACAGTCAGGAGGAGAAGGTTAACACCCGCACTACACCTCAAGCAACACATAGCCCTTCTAAACACACACTACCAACACCCACACATAGCAACACTAAATCCACATATGCGGAGGCTCTTAACTGTAACCTGTCCAAGTAACAAGGACCTCCGAAGCTGAATCGCAAACAAACACCAATCACAACCAAAGTGTCACATAGCTCACAACACCAGTGTGCCATCCAGCAACAGCCCCTAAGGCAAGACAATGTACCTAACACTTTAGTCATAGGTGACTCTATAGTCAGGCACACTGATGTCCCACTCACCAGGCTGAACAATCAGAAAATTACAGTCAGCTGCCTGTCGGGTGCTAGGATCCGCCACATAACACATGCACTCAAGTCACTCCACAACAAGTACAAATATGACTTTGTCATTGTCCATGTTGGAGTGAATGACTTGAGACGTACCTCCCTGGACTACATGAAAAGAGACATGGAAGAGCTCTCGGATCATGTGGCCCAGGCAGGTATGACCCTAGCCCTGAGAAGCATCCTGCCGTCGCCCAGAATGATACCACAATATAAGAACAAAATGATTGACTTCAACAATTGGCTAAGCTTCTGGCGTCATTCAAAAGGGATCCAGTATCTGTCTGCCTGGGATGACATGATCAACAGACCACGATGCTTTGCCAGAGATGGTCTGCACCTGTTGCCCCTGGGATTCAGGTTACTGGCTAAGGCTCTTGCCACCCCTATAGTGCCTTTTTTAGGCAAAGTTCAAAGGACAAAACCGCCACTGTAACAGGTACAAGCATGCAAAATCTGAAGGTAATGCTACTCAATGCTTGAAGTCTAAACCTCAAAATGCAGTCTCTCGAGGCAATCCTGAAAATGGAGAACATTGATATCTGTGCACTAACTGAGACCTGGTTCAAGGCTCCAGAGAGCACCCCTGCAATACCAGACTACAACTATTACCACACTTGTTGGCCACCAAACCAGGATCGAAACACTAAAGGTGGAGAAGAGTCCATATTCACCAAGGATATTCACACCACTAGGATAGTTGCCCAACAAAATGCGCCTGAAATTCTCCAGGTGAAACTAACACTAGGTAAGACTGCAATCCAAATTGTAGCTTGCAACAGATCCCCCACCATGCCCCAAGGTTCTCACTACACCTTTCTAAACATGCTGGAAAATATTAAGATACAACCAAACACCCTAATACTGGGTGACTTCAACTACCCTGCCATTAACTGAGAAAACTACTTATGTGCCAACACCTTTGCCCAACGGTTCTTGGAATTCATAAATTCCAATGCCCTGGATCAACTAATCCATTGTCCCACCAGGGGCTCCAATATCTTAGACCTGGTCATTACCAACATGGGAAATCAATGCTCCACACCTATGGTCACCCGCTCGTTGGTCAGGTCAGACTGTAAGCTAATCACCCTTAACATCCACATCCCACCCCCACCCCCCAGCAAGGAAACCTCCATAAAAAACTTCTCCAAAGCCAACTTCATGCTACTCAAGTCAGAAGTGACAAACTTCATGACACCCATGCAGATGGAAACTGAAAGTTCAACTGCTGAATCCTACACTAAGGCACTGTATGAGCACATCCACTCATGCATGAATCGTGCCATCCCAAATAGAGCCAAGATGCTCTCCTCCAAAAAAATGAAGCCAATCTGGTGGTCCCCTGCCATAAACAAACTTTACAACAAAAGGAAGAAACTGTTGCAGAAAAGAGGAAAATCCCAGGATGCAAAAAACTCCCTTACCAGCCTCACTAAGAAGCTGAGATCCCTCATAAAATCCTCCAAAGCTAGTTATGAAAATAAAATTGCCAAAGATTCCAAAGACAACCACAAGGCATTCTATAACTATGTCAAGAATCTAAATGGCAATGCAGAGATCTGCTCTAAGCTACAACAGAATGGCATTAAATATACTGATCCCAAGGATAGTGCCAATATCCTGGCAGATCGATTCAGTGCCAACTTCACCCCCCTCTCACCCCCTAAATGACCCATCTCAATACCAGAAGATTGCCAAATTCCAGTAATAACGTTCACACAGGTAAAAAAATGCACTCTCCACAGCTAAGAATACAGCATCCATGGGACCAGATGACATCCCGGGCTGTGTACTACATGAACTACAAAATGAACTGGCACCTCACCTAAGTGTCATGTTTAATCATAGCCTCACCTCAGGCTTCGTGCCCACTGAGTGGTGCACAGCTACAGTTATCCTACTCCACAAGGAGGGATCCACCTCGGATCCCGGGAACTACAGCCCCATCACTCTGATGAGCCTGATCTGCAAGGCCATGGAACGCATTATTATTGAACTTATAAATAAAGACATTGGCAACCTTCAAACACTGGACCCCACCCAGTTTGGGTTTGTGAAGGGCCGACCTTGTCTCCTGAACCTGATTGACTTCTTCAAATCAGTCTCCAGAGCTGTGGATGAGGGTAAGGCAGTCCACACAGCCTATCTGGACCTCGCCAAGGCCTTTGACACCATCCCCCACTCTGGAATCACAGATAAACTTACTAAGCTGGGCATTAATCCCTACGTCACTCGAGGGGTTGCCAACTGGCTTACTGACAGAACCCACACTGTAAAAGTAGCTGACTCCAAATCCAGCTTCAGACAAGTGACAAGTGGAGTACTTCAGGGTTCAGTCCTGGGACCACTCTTGTTTGGCATCTACTTCTCTGAAGTATAGGCCAATACTAAGGGACTCTGGCTAACAAAGTTCGCAGATGACTGAAAACTGGGAGCCATTATTGAATCTCCAAATGATGTGGATACAAACAGATGCTTGGTGCCAGAGCCATGGGCTCAAGCTCAATGCCAAGAAATGTATAGTTATCCCCTTTGGAAAAAAAACATGTACCCGTGAATTACCACATAGGTGGCAGTACATTAAACACCAAAAGTGTGATAAGAGACTTGGGGACACAGGTGGACAGTGGTCTCACCTTCAATAACCATATTGCCACAACAGTCAGGAAATCCTTCTATGTTACACAACTCATCACTAAGGGCTTTTCATCCAGAAAAAAGGAGGTCATTGTCCCACTGTACTCATCCCTCATTAGACCCATTATAGAATGCAATGCCCCATTTAATATGTACCTCTCAAGACAAGCGCAACAACTGGAAAGGCCACAGAAATACCTCACTAAAAGAATCACAGGCCTAAAGCAGATGTCCTATGCTGACTGCCTTAAAAAACTCCAGCTATACTCTGTCGCATATCGTCTACTCAGAGGCGATCTCTGCTTAACATACAAGGCCATGTCAAACCCAGAGCTGATGGACATGCTACACTTAAAGAAATCCCAATCCCTCAGAGCCACACTCTCCAGGGATCTAAACCTTGTCATCACAATAAACAAAACATGCTGGAGGGATAGGTTCCTTGCTCAGAGACTCCCCAGACTCTGGAATAGACTGCCCATACATGTCAAGCACAGCGCCTCTTTGGCCATCTTCAAAAGGAACCTTGATGATTGGATGGGAGAATGGTAATTCACCCCAGGGATCAGGTCAGTTGCCCTGCTATACAGGGGTCCAGGAAGTAAATAGTGTGGGAAGAAATATCCAGGGAATTGTTATGGTTAGGCTTGTAAGGCCATAGGGCCGATAGCCTAGTACCAACCTATGAACCTATGAACCTATAATCTCCAAACCTTTACTGTCACCACTCTTAAGTAACTGGCCATAATGCAGTTACTTCTTCACAATCTCTAACTATCTGACCATCATCTATTCCTCTCCAGTACTATTTCTATCTCCTTTTTACCTGGATCTCCTCAGTACTCCCTCATAACTTGCAACCATCTTCATCCTATAATTACTTCACTGTCTTCTACTCAATGTCTATTTACAGCTGATTTCATTTGAAAATTACTAGACCTTATAAGCTTGATATTAAGTAATATTTTACTGTATTCATGTTTTAATTGCCATAGGTTCATAGCTTCATAGGTGTTTGCTAGGCTAACGACCACATGGGCCTATTTAAGCCTAACCACTCATCCCAAATCTCTGACAAGTTCTGATACCCTTGATAAGTGTAAGCATGGGCCTAGGAGATGAACCAATTACAAGCTACCTATGTCAATTAGTGACACAGGTGCCAAACCAGGGATGAATTTCCAGTTTCCCATCCAATTGTCCAAGTTCCACTTGAACTGGGTTAGGGAGGAACTCTGCTTCACATGGATGGGGAGCCTGTTCCATAGATGGGGTAGTTTCTGGGATACATACCTATCTCTCTAGCAGGTCCTATTTATATCACAGACAAGGTTTAAGTCTTTAGAATGGGTAATTCTGGTGCTGTTTGTTTTTTGGATATGCAGGAGGTCCATCAGAATGAGGTCTGACAATGTCCTGTATACCAGGCATAGATCTCCCCTCAAAAGCCTGTAGGAGACAGAATACAGGGATAGAGCCTTGAGGCTATATGCATAAGACATTTTACTTACCCCCTATATTCATTTAGTGAGGAACCTCTGTGGACATTCCAATTGTTGGATATACCTGGTTAGGTACATACCAAAGGGGGCATTGTACTCAATGATAGGTCTGATGAATGCCAAATATAGTGGAACAATGACTTCCTTGGACTAAGATGCCATACCTTTGTTTATAAGTTGTGCAACATAGAATGATTGCCTCACCACTGTAGACACGTTATGGTCAAAGGCTAGATTACTATATATGTGTGTCCCTAAGACCCTGACTACTGGGTCAACTCTAAGGGGTGTGTTGTCAATATGATAGTTACCAGGGATGGGATGGATGAATTCCCAAAGGATACTATTATGCATTTCTTGACATTTAGTTTTAGTCCATGGCTCTGGCACCAGTTGTTTGTCTGTGTCAGCCCCTCCTGGAGAACATTTGTGTCAGTGTGTAATTCAGTGTCAGCTCCTAATATGCAATCGTCTACAATATTAGTCAGCCAGAGACCACTGGCATTGGACTTGACTTTTGAGAAGTAAATGCCAAAAAGGAGCAGTACAAGGACTGATCCCTGAGGGACTCCACTTGTGACTGGCCTCGTTGTAGTGGTGAACTTCCTAATTCGAACTACCTTGGTCCTGTCTGTGAGCCAGTTGGCTATCCACCGGGTGACATACGGGATTGCACCTAACCTCTTGAGCTTGCAACAATGCTCGAGTAGGGCATTGTGTCAAATGCCTTGGCCAGGTTAAGGTAGGTAGTGTGAACGATTTTGCCCTCATCTATTGGTTTGGTGACCTTTTCAAAGAAGTCCATCAGGTTCAGTAGGCATGATCTGCCCTTGATGAAACCAAACTGGGTTGGGTCCAGTGTCTGGAGGTTTACTATACCTCTATTAATCATCTCCATGATAATTCTTTCCAAGGCTTTACATATAAGACTAGTGAGACTTATGGGTCTGTAGTTTCCAGGGTCTGTAGATGGCCCACCTTTGTGCAACAGGATGACTGTTGACTTTCTCCATTCACAGCACCTGTTTGGAGGCTACAATTAAATAGTAATTCCAGAGGCCCTGATAGGTCATGTTTCATGCTATTTAGAAGGCATCCTGGGATATTGTCTGGGCCCATTGATGCAGTGTTCTTGGTCTTAGAGAGAGCATTAAGGATCTGTTCCCTAGTAATAGTAGGGCGGGGGGGGGGTTATATTTGATGATATTTCCTGAGGGAAGGTTGAGAGGGAGAGAGGGGTAAAGTTGGAGCTGAATTTATCAGCAGGAGGTTTACTGTACCTTCTGGCTCAGTATATAGGCAGCTCCATTTACAATGAGCTCTGCACACAACTGTGTATTACCTTTGAAGTTGCGGACATAGCTAAAGAATGCTTTGTGGTTGTCCTTGGCCTGGGAGGCCAGACGTACCTCAAATTTGGCTTTGGTAGACTGTATTTGTCCTCTGAGTTGTTTGTTTAGTTTGATGACAGTGCTTTTATCATGCTGGGTGCTGCACCTCCTAATTTTTGCCATGATTTTCTTCCTCTTGTTATACAGCTTATTATTTTTGTGATTCCACCAGGGTTTCATTAACTGTATATCATTACTATTCTATGTATGTTTATTTATCATTTAATATATGAACATTGTTCTAACATTATTATTCTGTGAATGTATGTACATTTATTAAGTAAATCTTGTATAACTGCCTTCTACACGTCCTGTAAAATGCAACATTTCTCCCTGGGCCTCCTCTGAAAATGGGACTTGTTCCCGGTGGGATTTCCTTGGTAAAACAAAACAAATATATATATCTATATCTATATATATATATATATATATATATATATATATATATAT
Organism: Protopterus annectens; assembly: GCF_019279795.1. Taxonomy (NCBI): domain Eukaryota; kingdom Metazoa; phylum Chordata; order Ceratodontiformes; family Protopteridae; genus Protopterus; species Protopterus annectens. The sequence goes on from NC_056745.1 coordinate 224,819,650, forward strand.
ATATATATATATATATCCTTGCATTCTTATGACATAAGTCACTGAATCTGCTTATAATAGAACCTCCCCTCACCCTCTTGAGTTATTCTAGGCCTAAAGTGAAACCTGTGGGATAATTGTGAGTGCAGATGCAGAAGCCATTCTTATGCTGTCATTGCCTGCAATGTCCAGATAAGCTTTATACTATATGGCTGGAGAACAGAGTTAAGACCAATGGTTTCCCAAGATTCTGCCCTCTGTGATCCAGTGTCAGTGCCTTTCAGTGTTATTTTACCAACTAGTAACTGAATCTTTGCTTATATTTTTTCACACTGTTATACACACTGTGATTTTCAGGAGGGCTAGTAATAGTTTCAGTTTATTTATTTGATTATTTATTTGTATTTGTTTACTGGTATACTGCACTGATCAATAATGACTACTACAATGCCCTTTCTGCTTCTATGGTACCATGCTGCTAGTCGTCAAACCAGTTGCAGCCCTTTTAAGGAAAATTGAATCTTTGACAGGAAGTAATAGCTCGTAAAACACTGCTAGCTAATTGTGTGTGTGTGTGTGTGTGTGTGTGTGTGTGTGTGTGTTTGTATTGTATAAATCCTCTGGTAGAAAAAAACGATTGTACAGAATAAGTGAATGACCAGGAAGGAAAGAAAGGTGAGTTATTAAGAGGAAGAATAGTGGTGTGGTGGAAAATAAATCAGGGGCAGCTAGAGACTCATATTAGGGAACCACAACATGGTGAAGCTGGAGGACAGGAGAGGAGGTATCACCACAATATGGATGGAGTATTAGGAGATGAAAGAAGCACTTTAAGAGAACATAATGGTCCAAGACAAAAAAGAGGAAGAGGTGGATTCTAACGCAGGCGATAGTGGGTAAGAAGGTAGAGCTCAAAACCAGGGCTGAAGCCTGACTTGATCATACAAAGGCAAAAATAATTGACATGAAGGGTAAAGAATGATGGAAAAATGTGAGATTGGTGGTGTTCCCTGAAAAATGGAGGGAGGGACTGTGAAACCTATGTAAAAAAAAACTGCTAATTGGTAAGTATTAGAGGATGGGGAAGGGGAGATAGCATTAGAAAGGACCCACAGGACAGCATGGCAATCAGGTGTAGAGCCACCCTCGACCTATAATAGGGGGCTGCAGACTTACATGCTTCGACAGTGGATCCCGAACGTTTTCTTCCTCTTCCTTTTCCTCTTCTGCAATGCCATACATGCAGGAAAAGTGTTCTGAAGGCATGTTGTAGCCTTTCTCACTTTTAAGCTCTGAAATAGACAGTTTTTATAATGTAATTAAATGATAGTTCACTCTTCATAAATGTCTAAAGTAATGTTGTAATGATTATTCTTTGCACCCACTTATTTCAAGGTTTTGTCAAGTTTCCTTGAATTAATAATGCCTGCAGTGTGAGTAGGTTTGGAACCACTTGACAATTTTTTTATTGAGAAATCAACGTAGGTAATGACTGTTCCAAAAAGTCCTGCAAGTTCACTGAACATGAAAGAATCATGTGAGTTTCATCCAAAGTGTGTCTTTTGCTAAATCAAGTATGAGTTTTGGTACTGATTACAGTTGTGAAAAATTTCTTTGCTTGAGGCAGATACTAATTGTTCCTCTGAACTAAGTTATGAAATTTTAAGAGGTTTTGCTGCTTTTCAGACATGGTGGTTTCACATAAATCTTTCCTGCTGTTTCTTGTATTCATCTAGTGAACTGCAGGGTGTTTTTTCAAAAATTGGTAGGACACCACGTCTTATCTCGAGGCTGGAAGAGTTCAGGTTCTATTTATAGGAAGTAACTACATGAGTACAGAAGTACATGAGTACACAAGTACACGAGTACACATACACTGTTGAGTAAACAGCCATACCATTTACTAAGATGGCAGCAAGTCCCAAGGCAAGTCATGTGACATCCTGCATAGACTAAGAATAATGTGATACTGAAGACATGTTTGTCCTGTACTTTAAACTATCACATTTTAAAATGTTAGCCAAGTTAGATAAGATGTTGGAGAAAAACAAGACAATTGTAAGAAAGTGTAAAATCTGCGAGGGCATTTAGCTTTTGCTTGCATGTAGAGATACGTATCCAGGCAGAGCATTAATATGAGCTCTTTGTGATGGTGGGGTAGCACTAAAAGAAGCATAAGTAGATTAGGATAGACAATGTATGTAGAAAAATGTAAACATTTTACAAACGTTGTTTCTCAGCAACAGTATGATATATTGCAATGGCATTTCAAATATACAAGAAGTCAAAAGACTCACCTGTAGGAAGTAGAACTTGTGAAACACATCCTGACCACAAAGGTGCAAACAAGCTGCTTAACAGATTATGCCCCTGAGGATATCACTCATCGAGGCAGCTTAGGTATTTGTGGCAAGAATTAAATAAATGACAAGTAAGTTTCATGTCTGAAAGTAAGTGTAAATTAATGGTGGCCATCTTAAACCAAAGCAGAACGAAATATTGTTTTGCACTGAAAAAAAATTCTAAAACTAAACACTAAACTAAACTATTCTAAACCACCCCTAAACTCTTCTCACCTCTCCCAACGCCTCTCTAAAACAACACCCTTCACATTAAATCCACACAACACAACCTTATAACACCCTCCATGGGACCCACCCAAACCCCGTCACCAGTACCAAACTGCTACTCCAAACTGCAATATACATATCACAATTTCAAATACAGTTTACTAAAAACACAAAAGATCTACAGAAAAAACTAGGAACTTCCCTATGTAAAAATTAAAATTAACTAACTACCAATTACCCTCTTCACTCTATCCTCCGTCCTCTTCCCTCCTCTTCCCTCCCTTCTCCCTAACTTAACATCTCTTCTCTCACAATAAATACTAACATTGCTCTATTTATAACAGCCCTTATTTAACCCATCATTGCCTTAATCTTGACCCACTGCTCTGGTTTCATAAGACTTAATATTAAAACTAAACCAAATACTCACACTCTTAAAAAATTATCAAGCATCCTGAATTAACAACCATCCTGATAGAAATTCACTGTGCAAATAAACTAACCCATATACTAACCTCCATAGTCTCCTATCATCAAACAGCATCCCAGATCCTAACCAAATTAAAATGCCAGGTGATGTGGATGCCCTGCAAGAGCCATGGGCAAGGCAAGTGAACAACCCTAGAACAACCTTAGACTTCTTTTTCTTTCTCATTTCAACTAAAAAATTAATCTCCACACTCTCCACACAATGGACATGCCTATGTCGAGAAACTAACTAACTATCTCTCTTCTTCTAGGTCCCACTTAGCCCATTTCCAATTGCAGATCTTAAATCTCTTCTTTTTCTTCCTTTATATTAGGAAAATCTCCTGATTTCAGTCTATTTTTCAGTATCTTTAACGAAATCAATGTTCTGTGGTATAATTCTGTCTGTCTGTCCTGTCTTATATAACATCTATCTATGTTTTCATTCTGTTTTATGTAATGTAATATGTATCTGTCTTAACAATATAATACTTTGAATCTTGCAATTAAATTATATTATATTGTTTATTTTGTTTTTCTGGAGGGCCTCTGCCTCTGCTGAAAACGATATGTATCCATATGTATCCAGTTAAGCACAAACAAAAAAAAAAAAAAAAAAAAAAATAAAATAAATAAAAATAAAATAGTCTACGCAGGTCAGAGGTCGAGCAATTGATTTTACTGGTCTTAAAGTGCAGCACCTCTATTATAAGTGGGCTTATACATGGCATGAGATTGCAACGCTCTTTCTCATTTCCAATGATGTATATTTTGCAAGCTGACATGACAGGAACTGTAAGGGGCAGAGGTATTTCCTCTCATGGTATGCAGGACTGATGACATGAAGGTAAACAACAACTTTTTTGGTCCTGGGTATGCATTACATACACAACATATAAAGATGATGTTCAAAAAATCCAGCAGCAGTTTAAAAAAGCAGAGCTAGGTGAGGAAAATTAAACCATTGATGTATTTGTTAGGTTTATGTTTGAGCAGTATAAAGTAGGTATTAAGGAATGTACTTTTGGCAAATCAGCTGGCTGGTATGCATGCTAGCATAAGGTTTATTGGATTTCATAATCCCAAATAGGAATAAGCCATCAGGAAGGTATAGCTTGTCTATGAGAAATCAGAAGTGAAAAATAAGGGCATAACAAAAGGTATCATTACAGATGAGAAACTAAAAGGTATTTTAGCAGAATTCAAGAGGATTAAGAAAATTATGACCTGTTTACAGTACTGACTTAATGTATTTTACATACGTTCTGAGTTAGTGGAATTCTGGGTAGTGATGCAGGAGCTGAAATATAAGCTTTGAAGTGGGAACTTACACAATGGCTAGATAAGTTTTATCTTATAGCTAGCATGAAGCAATTCTGAACAAGTGGAACAGGGCAGATATCTATTAATGTGGTCACATTGAAGCCGTAGGTTGTGTCCAGTTAAAGGTTTGGTAAGACAGAGGGAAAAGTTATGCAGGTATGGACCTTTATCATACTTATATTCAGTCATTTGGATAGTAATGGTAGACTAATAACAAGAAGGCCATTTGACAGGGTAATGTTTTGGCCCTTGAAGATACAAGGTTATTGGAAATTTGTGCTAATAACCAACAAACCAAAAACCACCAGAGAAAACTAAGTAAAATAAAAAAGGCCTGAGAAACCACAAATACAGCTGCTAAAACTCTGTCCTTAATGGAAACACACAAAATACTGGGCACTTTCGTCTCAATAAAAAGGAGACTTCATCAGAATACAATACAGAATAAAATGAGCAGTTGTTTAAATACTCTCTCTCACACATCTCTACCAATCACATTTAAAAAACAATTAACCTTTTTGACAGACCATTAACTTTTAAAAACCTGGATATGATAAATGCTCCAACAAAGCAATCTGTATGTTAGAGTATTGTAGTTTACACAAATAATATATATATATATATATATATATATATATATATATATATATATATATATATATATATATAAGCTATCAAAATCTATACATTTAACATGTATTTTATATAATTTTTATATTTTATTTGCTTTTTCATGTAAAATGGGTACAATGGAAATTATATTGTTTAAACCTGGAGGAAATATAGCAGCTAACCTATGTTGCCATTCGGTTTCATTTTTCTTTAATGCATTTTAAAGGTTCCCCCCCTAGTGTCAAGCTTGATAATTTCCAAAATTCCAAATAGGAACCTTGCAAACTTCAAGCAAACCTAGGAGAGTTTAAATAATGCACTATTTTGTTTCCCATTCCCTATATCATTTACATGCTCATATATTCTACATCTTAGGGGTCGCTCAGTCTTGCACACATAAAAATGAAAACATGCTGCACAGATACCCAGATAAACTACCCTACTCGTCCTGCAGTTACCTTTCCTAAATAGAATTTGCTGTGCATTCTGTTGTTTAGAATAAGTACATTCTCCTTATAAATAAATGGGCATTGACTACAGGCTTCACAAGATTTAGTACAGGCATCCGATGTACATAAGGGATATATTTTACTTTCAAGAAGTTTCTTAAAGTTTACACCTGTACTATTAACAAATCTAGTGGCTTTACTAACTTTATCCAAGATATCCTGATTCACCCTGAAAATATTCCAGTTAGAGCTTAAGGCTCTCTTAATTTTATTGGTTAAATGATTATATTGTAATACACAAGCTTTTTCATAAGGAGCCTTAAAAATATGTGACAATCCAACATTTTCTGATGCAGCCAAACCAACACCTAACAGCAGTTTATAAAGAGTATCCCACTTTTTGTATACTTCATCTATTATTTCTTCAGTAAACTGTTTGCTGCTACCCTCTCTCCAGAAACATACAACAGATTTTGGTCAATTTACTTTTCACATCATCACAATGTGATGTCATGCATGCTACTCTAATAGCTTGCCTTTTCACAATACTTTTTTTCTGAGTATCAGGGTAATTGCTTCAAAAATGCAAATAGGAATTACAGAATGTATCTTTACAAAAAATCCTTGATCTAAACCCATTGGTATCATGAAAAAGGTTAGTATCCAAATAATTAATACCAGAATGATCAAACTTATATGTAAATTGTACAAATTCTGTGGTATTATTCAAATACTGTATAAATTGTTCAATCTCATCACTGGGGCCATCCCACAAAATAAAGATGTCATCAAAAAATCTAGAATACATCTTTATTCTATGCCAAAAAGGGCAATGAAATACAAACTTGGTCTCCCATCTAAGTAATACAAGATTTGCATAAACAGGGGTGCAAGCCGCCCCCATTGCTACACCCTTAATTTATTAATAAAACTCCCCCTCGAAACAGATGTAATTATTTTCTAAGACCAGACTCATAATTTCACATATTAGTGTAATCTGATCATGTGTAAGATCATAGAAATGGAAGAGAGTTTCCTCAAAAATAGCCATCTCTTCATCCTTAGGAATTACAGTAAACAGATCTCTAAAATCTACTGTGAGATAAATAAGATCTTCCTTCCAAAGTTCTTTCTTTATCCGACCCCAAAATTTCCATGAATCCTTAACTAAATGTTCAATTTTCTCCACAACATGTACCCATGAATACACATAAACTGCTAGCAGATGAGTCATAGACCCATTCACTGCAACTATAGGTCTAAAAGGAGGGGTTTCAACATTTTTGTGGACCTTGGGAATCCCAAAGAACATGGGGATAATGGGATCCTTGTTGTAAAAAAAAATTGTAATCTTCTACATCAGTTCTCTGATTTAACAAATATTCTTCTAGAAATTAATCAAAACGAGAGTAGGGTATATTAATTTGATTTTCTGAAACCCCTACATAGGTAGTAGCATCAAGCAACATCTGCTGCATCACATCGGAATAATCTACTGCCCTAAAGAGAACAATACCCCCACCTTTATCTTGGGTCATAATATGAATGGAATCATCTCTTCTGAGATCCTTTAATAAATTATGTTCTCTTTTAGTGAGATTCCATGGTACTCTAGTGCCATTTAAATGAATGTCGTAAATGTCTTCCACAACTATTTTTTCGTATGTGTCTAACAAAGGATGTAATGGAGGGTTAAATGCACTCTTTCTTTTTGGTATGACCACTGCAGTTTGAATATTCTCAGTTGGAAATATGGCCTGTTGTGTAGAAAAAAAGATGTCAACATTTAATTTTCTAACATACAATTTTAAAGCCATCAAATTATCAACCAAGTTTACCTTCTTTTCAGGAATAAATATGGCCCCTTTAGATGACAAATTAAAGTATTCTTTTATAATTACCCTGTCTGGGTAATTATAGATAGTAAAACCACCACTTTTACACACAATACCACTAAATTCCCTTAATTCCTGTAGTTGTTCCCCTTCTTGTAGCTGTTCTTTTTCCACATCTGTGGATAAAAATTCCTGTTGTATTCCCCCTTCTCCATGTATCTGTGGGCCAGTCTCTCTGAGCGTCTTACCCCTTGAAACTCCTGCTGTTCATCCTCAACACCATCAGGATCTTCACTCCAATTCCTAACCACTTCACTGTAACTTAATATATGAGCATCACTACCTCTATGGAGATGAAAGTGCTCAATATTTTGTGTGTTTCCATTAAAGGCAGTTTCAGCAGCTGTGTTTGTGGCTTCTCATACCTTATTTTACTTTGTGCTAATAAGATTGACACTCACACCTTTTGGAGGAGGAAGTAAGAGTCTTCTGGGGAGTAAAATCCCTAGAAAAGGAAATGCAAGGTTAAAATAAAATATATCCATGTAGTTATTTGTCTATGAGTTTATGATGAATAATTGCCGGTGAGATGGTACGAAACTCAAAACATCTACAAAACTCATTGGGGATTACCATTAATGCCATCTAAATCATCGAAAAAAAATAATTGCAGATGTAAACCAATAAGTACATTTGCCCTTATCAAAAGTAAAACAAAAAACTACTTTGCCCCCAACAGCCCAGGAGATTAAATATATTAACCCTAGGGACACAAAACCAGAAACAAAAGAAAAACTCCTAAATTATATTATGGGCAATCAACTGAAGTTTGACCATAACATAATTAGATAAACTACACCAGTGACAAATAAAAAACACAATTTCAGCACATGATAAATCTGTGCACTGATAAAACCTATAACACTTTACACACACACACACACACACACACACACACACACACACACACACACACACACACACACATATATATATATATATATATATATATATATATATATATATATAAAGAGAGAGAGAGAGAGAAAGAGAGAAAAAAACTACTTCATAAGACTGACATTTCAGAACACTGGCTTTCAAAAAGATTGAGACTATATGGTTGATCGTCTGAAAAATTGAAAATCAAGCAAACACTTGCCTTTTGCCCTGCGCTCCCTCAGCCCCTACTACTTATATATACTAACTTCAAGATTTCACTACTGTGAGGAAAAGTGTATATTCCCTGATCCCTGCTGAAATGCAGTTCCAGTAAAATCAGTCTTAGCAGATGACGGCTCAGCCTGTAGATATATATATATATATATATATATATATATATATATATATATATATATATATATATATATATATACACATACACATACACACACACACACACACACACACACACACACACACACACACACACACACACACACACACACACACACACACACACACACACACACACACCAACTTAGAGATTGCACTATTAAAAAAATAGCATACTCAAAGAAGCATATTAATAGTGACCTAACAGTATTTCCAGAGGCTACAAACTAATTCACTTTATCCACTTGCTATTTAACATCTTTCCTATGTGTACAAAATGCTTGACAAGATGTATAATTGACCAAAACACAGAAGTGGATTATACAATGCAATTGTTTAAAGAAAAGAAATTGCTTGCCTGTATCTCTTCACTTTTTCTTTAATTGTCCTGTTTTTGTTATATTCCCACAGCTAGGAATGGCTTCCTAACATACTACTCATTAATGAGATTCATATGTGGCAACACCTTTGAAGTACATTACAAAAAATTCAATTTGTCATTGTATTTCCTTTAAGGATGCAAGAGTCTGCATATATCCTAGGGGTGAGATTTCAAGTACTTTTTTGTTAATGGGTTGTTTGCTTTTAGGGAGAGTAGCAGCATGTCTTCCATCCAGTTTTAAATGCTTTTTGTTTTTCCACCTAGAAGAGCAGAGAATATGGTGTTTGTAGTTTTTGTTTTTAGTAGCTGAGTCACACAGTCTTTTGCTTATTTATTTTGGTTATTAGCCAGACTTGTATGTGGTGGTAATACTGGTTTTACAATGGACAACCCTCTCCTCCTCCCAACAAATTCCAACACATGTGAGAGTTGCAACCATATAGCCATACTGGAGGCAAAGCTCTCTCAACTCAGTACTGGCGAAACCAGTCAGGAGGAGAAGGAAACCACACTCACTACAATTCCAGTCTCACACAGACCTACCGCGACAGCAAACCAAACACATAAACACACAAAAACATACTTGGAGGCTCTAAATAAAAATCTGCCTAAGCAGCAGAGACCTCCAAAGCAGACACCCAAGCAACCACTACCCCAAAACAAAACACGTGCAACACATAGGTTCATAGGTTCATAGGTTGGTACTAGGCTATCAGCCCTAGGGCCTATACAAGCCTAGCCATAACAATTCTCTGGCTATTTCTTCCCACATTATTTACTTTCCTGGACCCCTGTCTAGCAGGGCGACTGACGTGATCCCTGGGGTGAATTTCCTTTCTCCCATCCAATCGTCAAGGTTCCTCTTGAAGAGGTCCAAAGAGGCACTCTGCTTGACATGTATGGGCAATCTATTCCAGAGTCTGGGGAGTCTCTGGGTCAGGAACCTATCCCTCCAGCATGTTTTGTTTATTGTAATGACAAGGTTTAGATCCCTGGAGCGTGTAGCTCTGAGGGATTGGGATTTCTTTAAGTGTAGCATGTCCAACAGCTCTGGGTTTGACATGGCCTTGTATGTTAAGCAGAGATCGCCTCTCTTAAGGCGGTCAGCGTAGGGCATCTGCTTTAGGCCTGTGATTCTTTTAGTGAGGTATTTCTGAGGCCTTTCCAGTTGTTGCAGATGTCTTGAGAGGTACATACCAAATGGGACATTGTATTCTATAATGGGTCTAAAGAGGGATGAGTACAGTGGGACAATGACCTCCTTTTTTCTGGATGAAAAGCCCTTCGTGATGAGGTGTGCCACATAGAAGGATTTCCTGACTGTTGTGGCGATGTGGTTATCGAAGGTGAGACCACTGTCCACCTGTGTCCCTAAGTCTCTTATCACACTTTCTGTGTTTAGTGTACTGCCACCTATATGGTAATTCATGGATACATGTTTTTTCCCAAAGGGGATAACAATACATTTCTTGGCATTGAGCTTGAGCCTATGGCTCTGGCACTAAGCATCTGTTTCTGTAAGGCCCTTTTGTAGAGTATCCACATCATTTGGGGATTCAATAATGGCTCCCAGTTTGCAGTCATCTGCGAACTTTGTTAGCCAGAGTCCCTTAGTGTTGACCTGTACTTCAGAGAAGTAGATGCCAAACAAGAGCGGCCCCAGGACTGAACCCTGAGGTACTCCACTTGTCACTTGTCTGGAGCTGGATTTGGAGTCGGCTACTTTTACAGTGTGGGTTCTATCAGTAAGCCATTTAGCAACCCATTGGGTGACATAGGGATTAATGCCCAACTTAGTAAGTTTATCTATGATTCCAGAGTGGGGGATGGTATCAAATGCCTTGGCAAGGTCTAGATAGGCTGTGTGGACCACCTTACCCTTGTCCATGGCTCTGGAGACTGACTCAAAGAAGTCACTCAGGTTCAGGAGACAAGATCGGCCCTTCACAAACCCAAACTGGGTGGGGTCCAGTGTTTGAAGGTTGCCAATGTCTTTGTTTATAAGTTCCATGATAATACGCTCCATGGCCTTGCAGATAAGGCTTGTCAGACTGATGGGACGGTAGTTTCCGGGATCCAAGGTGGATCCCCCCTTGTAGATTGGGATAACTGTAGCTCTGCGCCACTCAGTGGGCACGAAACCTGAGGTGAGGCTATGATTAAACATGACACTTAGGTGAGGTGCCAGTTCATATTGTAGTTCATGTAGTACACAGCCCAGGATGTCATCTGGTCCCATGGATGCTGTATTCTTGGCTTTAGAGAGTGTGTTTTGTACCTGTGTGTCCATTATTACTGGAATTTGGCAATCTTCCGGTATTGAGATGGGCCATTTAGGGGGTGAGAGGGGGGAAGAATCGATCTGCCAGGATATTGGCAATATCCTTTGGATCAGTATATTTAATGCCATTCTGGCCAGTGTGCCGAACAGTCACAGCCCTTAAGGCTAAACAACACACCTGATACACTTGTAATAGGTGACTCTATCGTCAGGCACACTGACGTCCCGCTCACCAGGCTGAACAAGGAGAAGGTCACGATGAGCTGCCTGTCGGGCGCTAGGATCTGCCACATAACACAAGCACTCAGGTCACTCCAAGGCAAGTACAAATATGACTCAGTCATTGTCCATGCTGGTGTGAATGACCTGAGACGTACCTCCCTGGACTACATGAAAAGAGACATAAAGGAGCTCTCGAAGCATGTAGCCCAGGCCGGTATGACCCTGACCTTGAGTAGCATCTTACCCTCACCAAGAATGATGCCACAATATGAAGACAAGATGATCAATTTCAACAATTGGCTTAAGTATGGTATCATTCAAAGGGGATCCAATGCCTGTCAGCCTGGGATGACATGCTCGACAAGCCACGATGCTTCGCTAGGGATGGCTTGCACCTGTCACCCCTGGGCTTTTGGATATTGGCAAAGGCTCTTGCTACCCCCATAGTGCCTTTTTTAGACAAGGCTCAAAAGACAAACCCACCTCCATAGGTATCACAAGAGATAAGAAACTAAGAGTAATGCTAGTCAACGCCAGAAGTCTAAACCTCAAGATGCACGCACTCAAAACTCTCCTTAGCATGGAGAACATCGATATCTGTGCAGTAACAGAAACCTGGTTCAAGGCTCCCGAGAGCACCCCAGCACTACCAGGTTATACCGCATACCATGCTTTTCAGCCTCAAAACTTGGACCGAACCACAAAAGGAGGGGGAGTATCAATGTTCGTCAAAGATACCCACACCACCAGGTTGGTAGCACAGCACGAAGCATCAGAGACTATCCATGTGCAACTAACAGGGGGTAAAACTGCCTTGCAGTTTATAGTCTGCTACAGACCACCCTCCAAAACCCAGGAACCCCACTCGGCCTTCCTGAGAACACTGGAAAATATGAAGGTCTCTCCAAACACCATTATATTGGGAGACTTCAACTACCCAAACATAGACTGGGAGCATTACTCTAGCTCCAACACCCTAGCCCAAAGGTTATTAGAATTTATAAACTCAAATGCTATAGAACAACTTGTTACCACTCCCACAAGAGGGGAAAACATACTGGACCTGATCATCACCAACATGGGGACTCTATGCTCCAGACCAGAAGTGTATCCCTCACTGGTAAGATCAGACCATAAACTAATCTCACTGGATATTCACATCCCGACTCCACCCCCTGCCCTGAAAACCACAGTGAAAAACTTCTCTAAAGCAAATTTCACACTCCTCAAAACCGAGGTGGAATCCTTCAAAGCCCCTGGGCCTGTGGAAAATATGGCCCAGACCGCAGAATCCTTTATAAACGCATTCTATGAACACCTTCAGGAATGTATGGATCATGCAATCCCAAATAAAACCAAGACCCAATACTCCAAAGGCAGACGTCCTGTCTGGTGGACCCCAGCCATAAACAAACTATACAATAGAAGGAGGAAGCTACTACATGATAGAGCAAAATCCCAAAAAGGGAAGGCATCTCTGATCAGTATTAGCAAAAAAACTACGGGCACTCATAAAATCGTCTAAGGCCAGCTTCGAGAGAAAAATTGCACAGGACACTAAGGATAATCACAAGGCTTTCTTTAGTTATGTTAGGAACCTGGGTGGGAATTCCCAGATATGCTCAGAATTAGTCCAAAATGACAAAAAATACATCGAACCCACAGACATTGCCAACATCCTAGCTGACAGGTTCAGCACAAACTCCCACCAAAAGGGCAAATATCTATCCCAGCAGAGTGCTGCCCCCCTGACATCTCAGATGCTCTGGTAAGAGCTGCCCTCTCCAAAGCAAAAAACACAGCATCAATGGGACCAGACGGTGTCCTGGGCTGTGTCCTACATGAACTCCAAGAAGAGCTAAACCCAAACATAAAACTACTGTTCAATCTCAGCCTTACTACAGGATATGTACCCAAAGAGTGGTGTACAGCAACAGTGGTCCCTCTCCACAAAGGTGGTGCCTCAACGGATCCTGGAAACTATCGCCCCATAAGCTTGACTAGCTTGGTCTGCAAAGCTATGAAAAGGATCATCATGGACCTCATAAATAAGGATATTGGGGACCTACAGACACTGGATCCTACACAGTTCGGCTTTGTTAAGGGCAGATCCTGCCTCTTAAACCTGGTTGATTTCTTTGAAACAGTCACCAAGGCCATTGACGAGGGGAAGGTGGTCCACACAGCCTACCTGGACCTCGCAAAAGCCTTCGATACAATACCCCACTCGGGCATTACAGATAAGCTCACCAGCTTAAATATAAACCCCTATGTCACTAGATGTGTTGCAAACTGGTTCAAGGACAGAACCCACATGGTTAGAATTGCTGGAGCCATGTCAGACTCCAAACCAGTTACAAGTGGCATCCCACAAGGCTCAGTCCTGGGACCTCTCTTGTTCAGTATATATTTCTCGGAGGTACAGGCCAACACGGAAGGACTGTGGCTGACCAAGTTCGCAGATCACTGCAAACTGGGTGCCATAATCAACTCTCCAGCCGACACAAGCATCCTCCAAAAGGACCTCATAGAAACAGACAACTGGTGCCAGAGCCATGGCCTCAAGCTAAATGCCAAAAAGTGTATAGTCATCCCCTTTGGCAAAAACAAAGTGCCCACAAATTACCACATAGGTGGTAATCCATTAAGTACAGAAGAAGTAATTAGGGACGCAAGTTGATAGCAATCTCTCATTTGACAACCACGTGGCCAAAGTGGTTAGAAAAACATTTTATATAGCCCACCTAATCATGAAGGGATTCACATCTAGATCAGGGGAGGTCATCATGCCTCTTTACTCATCCCTCATCAGGCCCATAATTGAGTACAATGCCCCTTTTGGGATGTACCTTACCAGACACCTGCAGCAACTGGAAACACCCCAAAAGTACCTCACCAAGAGGATCAAAGGGCTCAAACAGATGCCATATGCTGCCCGGTTAAAGAAACTCCAGCTCTACTCAGTGGCATACCACCTGCTCAGAGGCGATCTGTGCCTGACGTATAAAGCCATGTCCAACCCGGAATTAATGGACATGCTGCACCTCAGAAAATCCAAATCCCATCGAGCTATGCGCTCGAGAGACTTGAACCTCAGCACTGAAATAAATAGGACATGCTGGAGGGACAGATTCATAACCCAGAGGCTCCCTTCACTCTGGAATAAAATCCCAGTCCAGGTTAGGCGGAGTCCCTCATTGACTCTCTTCAAGAGGAATCTTGATGAGTGGATGGGAGATCGTAGGTTTACCCTGGGTGTCACTTCTGTGTCACTGTTAGACAGAGGCACAGTATACTAACCTCGAAAAAGGGCATACCAAAATTAATTTAAAATGGGTAGCGAAAGCCAAACACACTCTGGCTAGGCTTATAAATGCCCTAGGGCAGATAGCCTAGTATGAACCTATGAACCTATGAGCATGCAGATTTATTTCTTAGTTAGAATGCACTTTTTTGAATGGCCATACACATTTATTGCTTGTGAACAACCTTGAGTGAAATGTGCAATCAGCCAAAGTGCTTTGCCTCTAATGGGCTTCATCAGTCTCCTAAATGGCTAAAAGTACTGAACAGGCATCATATCTTTGTGATGCCAGTTTTATTCCTTTTTAAATTCCAAGACAAAGGGAAAGAAAAATGCACTAGATTAAAAATAAGAGGTGAAGGAGGCCCCCGCTAAATGCCAAAAGCTGCAGAACAAGCTAAGTGATTTAGAAGCTTTCCTTTGGTTGATAACTTCACCATTACTGAAAAAAGGTTTAATAATCTAAAATGCATATCACATATTTCACATTACTCATCCATCATTGCTGCACATCTGCCGAGACAGGTGACAGTGTCATTTTCTTAGGAAAAGAAAAAGTAAAAGCTAGAAGCCAAGGAATCAATATAGAACTAGTTATTACTCATACAATAATTAATACCAGAGCTAATGAATATAATATTATTTTAAGCTATTGTACTCTATGCCTCCTTCATGAGTACTTTACTATACTCAAGGATGTAAAGATCAGTAAAACTACAATCATTTAACTATTTAGTTATGACTGGGTGAGCTACTTACCAAGAAATAAAGGCCCCGATTTCAAAAGACTTGCTCTCAGTGCAAGTACTCACATACACTGAGAGCAGGTGTTTTGGAATCTGGTCCCTGTAGTAAGCCCGTTTATAGATAGGCCTTACTTTGATGTAAGTCTCTTACACTGAGAACAGGTCTTTCGGAACTGGGGCAGACTTACACCGAGAGCAACACTTTTAGAATTTGGCCCAAAATGTCAAAGCAGCTTGGAAGAACTGTGTGTAACTTTTAATAATTATGTGATTTTTACTGTATGTTCTACCTTGGAGCTTTTCTCCCCGGGCCTCGGCTGAAAATGGACATGTATCCAGTCAGACTATCCCAGTCAACAAATGTCAAATAAAATAAATAAATAAATAAATACGAAACGGTGTCAAATCCAAGAAGGGATGGCAGTATGTTAGATACTGCACTAACAAACCTAGGCTCTGTCTGTAACCTGTCCGTGGTTATTCTGTCAGTAATGTACGCGGATCACAATGCCATAATATTTGCCTGTGAATAAAATCATACTTATTCATAAAGCAGTCATGCTTCATAGACTTTACCAATGGTAACTTTGGTGCAATAAATGGCATACTTATGAAAATAGATGTGAAAAATGTCATTAATGATCCAAATGAGTCAGATCAGGATACTCTCAATCAGTTTCACAATATCATTAACTTCCGCATTAATAAACATATACCAGTAAGACACAAGCACATGGAATGAGTCAGCAAAAACCCATGTAATGCAAAATTAATGAGATACTCAACAGAAAAAAGAAGGGCTACATAACTTTAAAAATTACTTTAGTCATTATAGAAAACTAGAATAAATGTTACTTAGAATCCACTACTTTTCTTATCACATCTTATCACATCTTCCAACTATGAACTAACTGTGGTCTCAAAGAGCAAAAGCAATAATGAAGTATCTTTTACTTAGATCAAAACAGTGAAAAGCAAGAATGGTAAACTTTAAAATGTAGCATTATTGATAAATAATAAAGTAATCACCCAGTCACAGGACATAGCAACTGTCAGTCATATTAAATTAATTGTTTGAATGTGGACATGTCCCTGCATTATGGTGACAGGCCAGAGATGTACAGATTCACAATGAGAGAAGTCACATCTGATCCAAACAATGTTAGACCCATCAGCTTGATCAGTGTAATATGCAAAGCCATGGAGGGAGTTATAATGGAGCTAATATAAATGAGACAGGATGGATTTGTTAATGACAGAGCTTGCCTCTTTAATCTTGTGGTAGTCCTTAATGAGGTAGTAGCAAATTGGTGAAAGGTTGAAAGTAGATACTGCTTATCATGACCTTGCTAAGTTATGTAACATAACTAGACAGGTAAATCACTGGAGTAGTAGTGTGGGAAGCTGTGTGACTGTAGGTTCAAAACCTACTTATGCACTCAGGGTCGGGGGCTGATATAATGGTTAAGGTGCTTACCTCACAGTCTGAAGTTAATGGGTTTGGTTCTCGCTGCTGAAAGTAAAATTGGATAGGCTTAAATGGCCAACAAGGGCAGCTAGCCTAGTACTTACCTATAAACCTATATGAAATTTTTTTTCCATATAATAGATTAATTGATAAATGAATAGAATTAAATATCAATTCATACATAATTCAATAAGTAGAACATCGGTCAAACTTAAGGATAAAATAGGTCAGTGTATGGGATTACCTGTTAATCCCGCAAAGGCTAACAGTGGTGTCACTTCTTAATGGGGGTCAGTTTTTTCTGGACTATTCTTCTTAGGCATATAAGTGGGAAATGAGATATGGATAATCAAGTATGCTAATGAAAACAAACTAGGTAATATAACTGCTTCAACAGAAGATACTGAATTCTCTGAGATTTTTACAAAAAATTTACAGCTGTTGCAGATGCAAAGACCTAACCTTTAATATTAATAGATATGGCATCATGAGACTTGCAGAAAGGATACAAACTATAATTACAAAATAAACTGTCAAATCATAAAACATAACTGGTATTCTAGCTCTGGAGAAAATGGTAGGTAGTAACTTGACCAATAAGTGTCTTTCCAAAGTCAGGAAAGTATGTTCTATAGTCAGCTAACACACCCGTTGTGTAACATGAAATGCAACAAGGAATGCTGTACTTGTTAATTCTAGACTTGGTGATGATTTGCAGACTCTAAACTCTGCATCAATTCTAGTATGTAATGTATACATCAGCAGACAGTAAAGCATTGAGCTGTATTTTTAAGGAAGGCTTGCAGGCTCACTCTTAAGGAGGGGTATAGTTTTTCCTGTTGTTAACAAGGTAGGTGTCTGGGATATGCATATAAGTAATTCTTACTCAGGGTTGAATCTTTGTGCACAGATGTTAATGGTTTTAGCCAGACGTTAGGTACTGTATCTGGGCCTGGAGTTTTCCATTTAGGATCTTTTCTTAATTTCCTCTCACTTTCTGTGGCAGTTACTTCATCCCATTCCATGTCCCCTACATTAGAACTCCTCACTGTTTCTTTTAATTCTGCTCTTCATTCAGCATCTTTGTTATGTTCCACATGACCTTTATAAATTCTTCTTCAAAATGCATCTACTTCTTCATTTTTGGTGGTGTTTCTTTATATTTTGCTTTCTTTCCCAGTTGTCTATAAAAAATTTTTGGGTCCTCAATGAGGTATTTATTTTTTATTTTTCCTTTATATTTATCTGCATGCCTTTTAAGTTTTTCTGCTTGTGCCGATATTTTGTATTTATTATTTGCAATAGTGTATGATAGATCATGGTTTTGATACTGTGCATTGCTTTTACCATGTCTGTCTTTCTAAGCATTTTTGCTGATCTGTTCCCTTTTCTATATTCTAATGAGAGTGATGCTTCTTGTTTTAACTGCTTTAGAATTTTCTCTAGCTGATGCTTCCATGATGCTATTTTACTTTTTCCCTTCCTTTCCTTTGCGACTCCGTGTTCTTGTTGTGACACTTTATCTGTTACTTGTTTAGCTGCACAGTAATATGTCCTATTTTTTCTGTTATCTCAAATGAATTTCTCTTAAGAGTCTTGATTACTGTGTTTATCTGCTCTACCAATCTTCTCACGTGCTGGGTCTTATTAACTTTCTGTAATCGATTTCTTTCATCTATCGTGATGTCTGTCCATCTCTATTAAATTAAGCAGGTCTTCCCTTAGATCATTTTTATTCTCTACTGAGAGCATCTCTTTTACTCTCTGTGGTTTTGCACATCTTCCTGTGACATATCCTCTTCAGATGCCCACTGTTTAGGAAACCACCAGTCCATCACTGCGACATTACGTGTCACCGTTACCACTGCTTCCTTTTCCTTACCTTTATATGCAACTTCAACAGGACATTTGTACTGGTCTTCTACAAAAGACTCCAGAACATCCTCATGTGGCAAATCCTCTTATGATGCCTCCTGCTCCACTTGCTGCTCCTTAATCTGAGGATCCATTGTTTTGATCATCCTGTGACATTGCCTGTGTTGGATTCACCACATCAAATCCTTCAGTTGACAGATTATGCATAATTTCATGTTCTGTTTGTTTAAATTCCACCTTATTAATCATCTTTTCTACATTTCCCCTTTGTTTTCTTATTTTTTATATTGTGAATTTTTCCATATCTGGATGCATTTGCCTGTATTTCTCTTCAAATATCTTTTTAGTATTGATTAGTTTGGCTTTCTCCTTTTCATAAATATTGCACCATAGCAAATCTCTTTTTCTTTCCCATGTCTATATTTCTTTTTTAAACTTTTAAAAATCTCTTTCTTTTCTCCTTTATATTTTTATAGCTCCTATCTAGCTTCTTTTTCCAGGTGCCCCAAAATGTCTTCATCCATGTAATGTTTTTCATGAGTCTGTTGTATTAATAAATACAGATGTTTATTTGCAGCTTTTGACAGTTTTTTATTTGCAAGTATTTTTGTTTTCAGTAAATTTTCTTTAAATCTTTCTGCATATCTTTTGTATTGAAATGCTGGGTTTCTTGCATAATAATAATAATCCATAATTTCCTCCCTATCCTCAACAACCTACTGGGTCATCTTTATGCCTCTTTTTTGGCCTATCAGTTTTTGTGGACTACTTCCTTGTGTCACAGGGCTGCCATCTCCTGAGCCTGACCTGTTTTCCATGTCCTGGGGATTCTACACTGCCTTTTTTCCTAGTCCCAGCACCAATGCGTACACCAAATGTGGGCATTTTTTATCCTGGGACCTAGGCAGCCCGAATTCTAGTTTTATTTTTAACCTATCTTTCTCCATTTTATATGCTATATAAAATGAAGCCTATATATCAGTAGTGTCTTGGTGAGATTTTGTAAAAACATGGTTTACCACATGAAGATACTCACCAAGACTTGAGGATGAATTCAGTTTCAGCGATACAGTAATGCTACTCTCTTTTCCTGCTGATTTCAACTATCTATATGGTCAGTAAGCAGCACTTGACTTAATATTTTATTGTATTAATTTTATTTTATTTTATTTCAGAATTTTAATCTCTGCAGTGCAATCTTCTTCCTCTTTATACAATGTCCTACTGACCTAGAGATGATGATGTCCACTTTAATCTGATCAAGATTGTGTCCCCAGTTTAAGGATCCATCTTTGATACTTTATGGCTCATCCCGGTTTAATTTCTTCAAGTCTTTTGGGTTTCTAGTACCATGATGGGAAACAACATCATTCCTAAATCAAAGTATGATTGAAGTTCATGAAATTAGTATTGTTTCAATCTTTGATGTTAGCCAAAAGTGCTTTTTGTAGCACCTACAATATGCACAGAATTGACTCCTTCAATTCATATGGGGTTATATGTTCCAGAGCGTATCTAAATATGACTGTAAATTCATTTTATAAGACCTGTTGCTCCTACTACTATTATAAGTGTTTGTGTATCCTTCTTCCACACTGCACTTATTTCTACCAGCAGATCCTAGTGTTTTATGACTTTGTGTCTTTCTTTATGGAAAAAACTGTAATCACGGTGTAGCAATTTCAAAGATCAATGTTACCTTTGTCTTCTTTTCTTGGACTACTATATCTGTTTTTCTCGCATCTATTTTCTTGGTAATGAGTGATGACATTGTTAAAATTAACTCCTTTAAACTGCCAGTTTCCTATGAAGCCAATGTAATTTTTAAAGAGAAAAATAAGGGATAAACACAATAGTTTCCCTAATATTTACCTCTCAAAGGTATAGAATAAAGGGAAATAAAACTACAGCGAGAAAATGTTCAGGTTTGCATGTTATTTACCCTTAAGTCTAAATCTGATTCCACAGTAAATAAGATATCACAGTTATTTTTGCATTTGTGATGTAGTCACCAAACCACAGACAATATTCTGTATATAATAATAAAATATTACATTCCTAGCAATACATCAACAGTAACACCCTTTTTATTAAATTTACTGTTGATAACAGATGCTCTTTTATTTAAGCCAGTCTTGAAGTCTTGACAAATGGACCTATTCTATTAATTTTTAGGAATCAGTGCCCTTATATTTTTGGCACATCATGAAATCTCATTCTGTATCACAAAGTACTACACACTTTTGCTTAATTTAAATGTGTTGTTTCATGTATAACATTTTGCCTTAAGAATCAACATTGTTATGTTTTTGTATTAATGATTATAGTTCAACCCTTGCAGCTCATAGAAATGCTATATTTAATCTCTTTGTTTGTTTATTATTAGCTAGGCAAACCCATTAAACACACGTCTCTTTTCAAGGCTGACCTAGAGAAGTATCTTGTTAAGTGACTTACACAGAGTCATATTGTAGGCAAATTAAGGCTGAAAGAATGAACTCTTGTACTACAAGATGAAAACTTAGCAGTTTATGGCCTTAATTAACTGTGCTAACTGCTAGATTAGCTTTAGAGTTGCAGACCCTTCTTTCTCATTATTATAACAACAGGAATTTCTCTGTCTGCTTCCAGGGGTATAACAGGCCAACTAGAAAATCATTTAAAATACTATAAAATAGATGCAATACTCCAATGAGCAAGAATAACTGTTCATCATAATTACCTGTGAAAAAGTTTTCTGTAGGACTCAGATGCATTTATTTTTAGAGGTTTACTATCATATATTCGACAGTCCAAATAAATTCCTACCATAAATATCAACTAAAAAACTAAATTAGGAATGTCGAGAAGGTCAGAATGTCACAAACACACTTCCTGTTGTGAATTTGATCTTTTTGACATCCAAAGACTGCAGTCCGACACTGCACATCACGTAACGTGACAATTTTTGCAGGGGGAAACCCTCCTGCACCCTCCCACACCCCCTGCAAATTATATATTCCAAATCTGAGATCTCACTACAATGGGGAAAAGGGTAAATTTCCCGATCTGCACTTTATCGAGATCTCTAGTTATAAGAGCGACCTCATATGTGCAAATGCATTGTGCATTCGCTGAACCGGGACTCACACAAATGAATGTTTGGCAACATGGGATTCAGCCAACTGTACTTTGACATGCTGTGGTCACCGAACCTTCACTTGAAATTGTGATTGTAAACCATTTTAGACATAATAAATATTCTCATTTAAATTAATTGAGAAAAACTCATCCTTCATCTTGTATGGGTCTAAAAGGTTGCACAGAGCTGAGTAAGAAGCACATTTTTTAAAACGAAAAATATGTTTACAAATAAGAATTCTTCAAGTGTTATCAGTACTCCAGGTAAAGCTAAATGCTTTCTTCTCAATACTTTAAGGTACGGTAGGTAAACAAATGTATTGCAAGGAGTACTGAAAACTCCTGAATTTCTGAATCACTGGATGACCATTTACCCCTTTCTTTTGTTACACAAAATATTTGCAAACATTGGGAAAATTGGTATTGATCAGAAAGCCTCAATTTTCTTTAATCAGTACTCATTTGTCTTTCTTTCTCTGTTCTTACATTAAAGTATCTAGATATGTTGGACAATACTTGTACTGATGAAACATAAGGTTTTTTTTTACAATGAGGTGAGTAACACACCTTTCTACACACTTTATTTGAAGCTCTGGTTTCATTACTGTTGTGTAGCAAACAGTATGGTAAACCTCTAGCTTCCTCATCTTCTCTGCCTTTACTGCCCAGGTTTCTGTACCATACAGTGGTACTGGTTGCACCACTGTTTTGTATACCTTACTTTTCAGTTTCTTTGGAATTCTTCTGTCATACACTACCCCTGGCACTGTGTGCCAGTTGACTGCAGACCCTCTGATTTTAGCTTTGACCTCCTCATTTAGACTTTGCTTCTCCTCAACCACGCCTCCTAGATATTTGAAGTTGTTAAACTGTTCCACTATTTTCCCTTCTATCTCAGTTCTCAGCTTCTTTTGATTTCCCCAATTGCTTTCATTACAATTGTCTTATCTATGTTTAAGCTATTTGTACCCCCCATTGCCAACCCTGCCTGGAAGGTGCACTCTTCTGGTGTACTCCTCACATATCTATGGGAAGGCCCCTTAAGTATCTGCCCTGTGTTATGCTATAGATTGTTCCCACTTATCACAGTCTGCAGGATTAGAAGCTAGCTCCCCTACTTCTACACCTCCCACAATGATTTCATAATGTTCAAATACTTGATTCGACTTACTCTAGTATTCATATTCTTCTGTGTTCATTTCATGCAGGGAATTCAACATTTTGTGGAGTGTCACAATATTGATTTCCTTACAACTTGCTCTGGAGTCGTATTTCTCACTCCTTTATAGTTCTGCACACAAGACATGTTTACCCAGGTTACACGCACCAACATTTGATTACTGATGCCCTTGTCTCCTTCCTGAGTCTCTCCATTCAGACAGACATACAGACAGACAGACAGGCAGACACAGTTATCATCAGTTTACAAATGTCTTGCCATATAAGGCACCCCACTCTGCCACCAACGTGTTCCCCATTCTGTTCAACCAGTCACACTGCCAGAATACAATGATCACTGCAGTATCCCCTACACTGCAGATTTCCAACAAGAAATTTGTGTTTCATCTTTTAGGCATATAGAACCATAGGTCTAATATTATCAACTACTGATCCCAGAAGGGGTTGAAAAATCTAAGCTCAATATACAGGGTTATAGCCTCAGGCTATTTCTTCTTTTTTTCAGAGGTGCTTTTCATACATTTTTCTAACAGTTGCGCTAGAGAAATGAAACTTTTTTATTCTTCATTTTTAAATATCTATATTAAATATTAATTATTCACTACTGTCCCTTCCTGGCCCTCCAATGTACAAACTAACAATAGTTTTAACCTTTTACTGTGATTCATTCAGATATGCTTAGATCTCTACCAGCTAACAACAACAGCATTAAACTATGCTTTCTTAAGCTTGTCTTTATCCAAAAAAATCATTGTGAGACATCTTTCTAAAAACTTCATCTGAGCCAAATTTCAGTTAATATACCTTCCAAGTGTTCTTTCCCTATAGAACATATTTCACCTTATCCCATCCTATACCTTGCAGCTGGGACATTATCCTCGACTTTTATGTGCTGTAGTCTCATCTTTCTAAATACTGCCTTCTAAACTGTTCTTTTAATGGAAGGCTGTTTGAGATGCAAAATATCTGTCTCCCTCCCTCTGTTTGCCAGCAGCCACTATATCTGAACAATTCATGTAGCTCTGTGCCTTTTATCCATATAGATTAGTTCAGTTTGAAAGCCATTGAGTATTGACTAAAGCTGGGCAAACCTTGATCTCCATTTATTGTAGTATAACCTGTGCTTTACTCTAGAAAGATGAAGTGAGAATGGGAGGGGAGGATCGCAATGGCTATGGTATGGGAGAAATGGAGGTTGATGTGTATGGTAGCAGATATGCTGCTTAGTCTAGAAAATTTTAAATGTTTGCATAGGAATATGTTCACATAGGTATATCTACATTCCAAATATACTACGAAAGATGTTTGCACTGTTTAACAACCTAGATGGATTTCATAAAGATATGGAGTTACCGGTGTAATGTTTTTTTTTTCCTTAATTGTGGATGAGTACTGATTCTGCTAAATCAGAAGGCAAAAAAGCTATAACAAGTAAATGGAAAACATGAATCACATCTACATGCCGGAGTCAGTTGAGATAATGAGCGATGTTATCGGTAATGTAAAGTAGAAGCTTGACAACAAGGTCCTATCATACTTGGCTAAATAGTTATCTTATTTGCAATTTAAAGCTAAGTAGGAAGTGAATGAGATATATTAAAAAGCACTGAGGAAATTTAGAAAATGTGCAGTGAGTGTTTGTGTCAGCTACAGGTGGGCATTGGAGACCACTTAGACAGATATAAGTAATTAATAATGACAAGAAACAGTACTGGATTATGGGATTACAAATATAGTTATTAGTTCAGATGAAAATGACACTTAGTGAGACAATTACTACAAAATGTGTTACGAATTTTGATGCAATATTGTAATATTAATTGTGTCCATGTGTGTGTCTGTCAAAAAATGTAGGACTGTAAATATTTTTTGTTTGATTTAAAAATAAAAGTTGATCAAAATGAGTTATGTAAAAATATTGTTTATTGTCTGTATCCTCCCACTTTCATACACGGTTTCTCACTGCTGCAGTTTTGCTGTCCTTTTACCTGTACATGATAGTGGGATATGTCTCAGTAAATATGCTACCTTTGATCCAGACATCCCTTGAACTATGTTGTCCTGCCTCATCAGAGCTGTAGGAAGAGTAGGGCATACAGGGATCTTGCTTCAGGCATAATCTTTTTTGGTGGCATCACTCAGCAGGTTTATACACATATTTTATAACTTTTGGAGGTTTATTTTCATTAATAGTGGTAACTTTTTATTTGCTGCTCTTGTAATATTCTTTGGTATTGTTGAGTCTGTGAGGGAATGTTTTGATACTGATGAATTGTAAATACTTTTGTGGTGTGTTTTTATGCAAGTATTAATAATGTTATTTTTGTTGAGATGACAATCTTTAGTTTGATTTTGGGGGGGGATACCATAGATATAAGTCTGGTTGCCTTGAATGCTGTAAATGCAAGTTGAAGGTTACTAAGAAATAGTTGATTTTTGGAATTTCTACATTTAAAGTTTGGATATTTTCATCATTTTTTGATTTTTGTCTTATTATATTACTGTCTGTTGTTGCAAAGTTTTTTTTCATGATGTCTTAAAAGTTGTTGGATAGGGTCAGTTAGGAAATATTACTTTTGCATTCATTGGTTGAATCGGAATTAGAGCTATCTAATTAGTGGGAGGGTCTATGAAACTGTTTCACCTACATTCTTCTTCAGCTATAAATGCTCTGAGTTTAAACCTGCTGTTTGACTGCATTCATTTTTGGATTTTTTTCCCACCCACTCACTCAATTCATGTTGTACTTTTAAATTTTGTGGTGTTTTATTAGCCTACCTCTACTGTAAATAAGAGTTTGCAAGCCCCTCCCAGTGCTATTTCTACTGGAAAATGACATCTCAAACTAATAAGGCACTCCCATTAGACTCGTAAAACTCAAGTTGACATCATTTTCAAATAATCCCATTTCATCTAGTCTACACTGCAATAACTGGAGTGTTAACCTGAACTGTGTATTGTTCTTTTCTGCATTTTTCCTTGTTTTAACTAATAGTCAACTGTTTGCATATTTAACTTGTTTGTTGCTTAGTCTACCACAGTAGTGGGAGAATTGTGAGTTTCTGCAGGACCTGAGCCAGATTTATTTCATTTCTACTGTTTTTTATAGTTTGTATTTTGCTTGGTCTGGTGGCCCCAGTCTTGTAGTATAATTCACAAAAGTTAGAGAATTGTGAATTGTGGCAGGATCTGGGCCTCATTTATTACATTTGTACTGCATTTTACTGTTATATTTTACTTGGTCTTAGTCTTGTTTTGTAGTACATACTACATTTCTTACAGTTTATTGATTGGATTCCTCTCTAACTCATCTCTTAAAAGCTATATCAAATGAAAAAAATATTGGTTAAGGAGCAAATAAAAGCTGTTACTGTACACACAAACTTATAATGAAACATAAAACAATATGGCTACCACAGCTATAAAATAAACTTTAATAAAGCACAACAGATGAGCATGTTCGCATTAAGGTAACTCTTCTTCAGATCTCTGACAAGCTGTGCAGAGTTGTGCAGCAGTGGTTTGCAGTGCCTGTATAGACCCAGGCACCTAGAGTTGTAATTTTCCATATACAACTTCCTCTGCTATTTTCTAAAATATCTAACTAATTTTAGAGCAGCTAGTTTGCCCACTTAGAAGCATTGCCACAAGAGTGCTATTTTAGATCAATCCTAGACCTTGCCCCCCAACCCAACAACTCCAAACCCTGATTACACTGCCCTTTATAGATCACAAAAAAGAAGATCCATTCCCATGGATGTGCACTTTCCTTTTGTCTTTGTACTAGGATGGTGGCAATGGGCATCCTGAGACAATGTAGCAGTTATCTCATGTTTACTGACTACCACCTTATTCTCTTTTCTAAACAGCTACATTGAATTATCAGTTGTGACATAGGCAAACTTATATTTATATAAAAGCAATCAAATCATATTAACAAGTTTACATTTACAAGTAGTACACATCACATATATTGTTATATATCATATAATCTAAGCAACATTATATAAATTATTCAGTGACTGCCTTCTCTTAAACCTTATTCCTCCTCCAAATCATTTTTCTGCATGAAATATTCCAAACATTTCCATTTTTAAACAACAATGTCTTTATTAAATTATCACTTATGACATAGGCAATCATACATTTATATAAATGAAAACAAACCATATTGATAGTTTTTTAGTTGCAAACATTATACATCACTTATACTTTATCCAGTCATTGTCAGTCAAACATTACATAGCTCATTCAAATCCTGCCCTCTTTTAATTTCCTTCCTGCTCCAAAACATTGTTCTGCATGTATTATTACAATAATTCCCATTTTTTTGTATGTCATTTGCTCCTATCCTTTTCTAAAGATCCCAATTCCAGTTGTTATCTCTATTATTATATTCACTACTTCTAGTACACTTGGTTTAGATTTTGATTTCCACTTTCTAGCAATTGCTTTTTTGGCAGCCACCATAATTAGACTCAGCAAGGCCTTATATCTCTAGACAATTCAGACTGTGTATCATAGCTCAAAAATAATTTTGTTAGTTAAACCAATTTGCTCACCCAGTTTTTCTAATAGAGTAGTCTGTAGGGAATTTCTAAAATCTGTCAAATCATTGCACTCCCCAAAATATGTTCCCATCTACCTATTTCTTCCCCATCACACCTCCAATATTTGCTATCTATCTGAGGAAAAAAATCTTTGGAGTCTACTTGGAGCATAACATACGTATGTAAACACTTCCAAGCAAAGATCCTAAACCTTCCAGGCTTTGTTGCATATTTGGGAGTCATACATATATCACACATTGTTTCTTTGTGAATTGATTATCCAATCTCTCGGCCCAATCCTTTCTAACATATTCTGATTGGTTCTTATAGTTATCATGCAATATTTTATATACCCTACTAATTATTCCTTTTTTTAAGAGCAGCTTCTGTTCCAGATTCTACTAAAGAATCTACCACTGCTGGTTTTTTGCTTAGGATCCCCCATTCTTTTTTATTTGCCTATACTCTGATGACACTCTTTGATAGAGAAGGCAATATCTAGCCTGCAGTCCAAATAAATTCTTGGCTTCTTCCAATTCTATTACCTATCCCTGTCTAATTCTTTACTCCCAATACCTTAGTTCCTTTGCCAGTTTTCTCCAATGAATTCCAGCTCTTTCTTGCCTATTGTCTTTATCTCTAATTGCAGTCATCCCTACCAGCAGAATCTATTTTCTCTGTTCCCAAGTTGGCTTAGTTCTTAGAATATTTTCTGCTGTTTTATGAATATAATATTGTATATGGTTATTGTTATTCTCTTTAAGGATCTGCATCCAAAATCCCAGTCTCTCCTTGTTTCTTAAACTTCCCCCTTTTTCATCATTATCCCTTTCCACTTTAAATTATAGATTTCGGCTTGTCCTATGTATAGGAGTCTTACCTATGTAGCTCTAAAGTACCCCTTCAAATCAGGTAACCCCAAACCACCTTGTTTCTATTGGAAGGATCATGTTATCCCACTTGACTCTTGCCATATATCCTGGAAGCAGGACAGTTTGACCTAGGATGATTCAAGCTCAATGCAATTGCATATACTTTCTTGTTTAAATTTACATTTATTGTTTATGGGAATAGTTAGTGGACAGTTTGACACCAGATGATTTGACCTCAATTTTTTTTTACCCCAATTATATAAAAAAAAATTTAGCATTTTTATAAAAGCATTTTATTGCTTAATATTTCAATCATGATTTTTCTCATAGGAATTTAATATATTATTTAGCTTTTTATATGTAAATGTTAATTTAACATTTTTTTTAATTTGCAAATATAATTAATTAATAATAGTTGTTTTAACTTGTTAACTTTAAAATCAATATTATTTAACATTGTAAACATTAATTGTTTGTGTCTTTCAGCTTTTCCCGGTTAGGTGTCGCCACAGCGGAACTCCGGTCCGCTAATGATTGACAGTTGATTTTTACGTACCGGCTTGCCAGGCCTGATGCACAACCTTCAATGAAGATACGCCCATTCACGCATGCCTCCACGCAGAAGACGCTCTAGCTGAGAATCGAAACGGACAGCATCTTACTGTGAGGCGACAACGCTACCGCAGCACCACCACCGCGGGTATAACATTGTAAACATTAATATTATTTTAAATTAACATTAATAATAAAATTATTATATGTATTTCAAATGAAAAAGTTTTAAACAGTTTATATATATATATATATATATATATATATATATATATATATATATATATAAATATATAGGTTTGCTATCAAAATACCGAACATCAGAATGTAAACTGTTCACAAATCCAGTTTACATTTCCGATGTTCACAGTCTCAAGTAGGTTGACATACTGAAACCAACACAGGTGAAGTCGAATTCGACTTCTAAAGTCCAATGCCCCTGTAGCAGCTGTACGTACGGACCAGATCCGTAAAGCACAGCCCTAGCAGTAATGTTTTTGCAGGGGGGCAAGCCCCCTGTGCCCCCCACACACCCTGCCAATTATATATTACAACACCGAGATCGCACTACAGTGCGGAAAAAAGTAAATCACCTGGTCGACTGCAATAAGTTGACTGTCGTTCTGAAGTTGGTCTTTCTTGAGTTGACATTGCCATGTTCTGCAAAGTGATTTTCTGCATTCTGACTCCCGCACATGTCAGTATCATAAAAGCCACACTAGACATTTCAATAGTAAACCTATATATACACTTTAAAACATCTGAAAACTCAAAACATTGAATCCCATAACATTGAAAAAAACGTAGGAAACCAACATTTAATATATGCCAGCACAGCTACATACAGAAACAAATAAATGACAAACCATATTATTACACTTCTCCAAAGATAGAAAGGGGGGCAAGCCCCCCTGCACACCCATGTGGGGGGCTGCGTCCCCACACCCTCTGCTACTTAAATATATCAACTCCGACATCGCACTACACAGAACAAAACAGCAAACATACCATTCTGTGCTTCATGACTGCCTGTTTAAATTGTAAAAAAACTATCCTCAACCTTCTCTTAGAAATACTACTTCACTGTTCAGACATTACACATTACTATATATCTGTCCGATACTTACTGGAGTTTCAGAGGTATCCTCAGTCATGTTCCCTTCTTACTTGATATACTACAACATAACACATCTTAGTGCAGTGTAGTGCGATCTCGGACTTGATATATTTAAGTAGCAGGGCATGTGGGGGGTGCAGGGGGGCTTGCCCCCCTGCTTATAGTTGAAGAAGTGTAATATGGTTTGTTTTTTATTTGTTTCTGTATGTAGTTGTGCTGGAATATAGTACATGTTGCTTTCCTATGTTTTTTCAATATTATGGGATTCAATGTTTTGAGTTTTCACTGTTTGGAATTTTCAAGATTTTGGTCTCAATGTTTTGAATTTCAATGTTATGGGCTTTCAGTGTTCTAAATTGAATATATATATATATATATATATATATATATATATATATATATATATATATATATCTTCATGACGTCTTTTTCTCTTTTTATTTTTTGAGCTAATCTTTGACATTTTCTCAGTAACTATGTGGATGCATGAGCTGGGGTTTATTTTTTTCTTGCTTTGCCATTTCAGTGGGGTCAAACTGTCCAGGGTCAAAACATCCTGTACCCTATATCCTTAGTTGCCATAACAGAATTCTTTTTAATCCATACTCCTAAGTACTTCATTTTATCATCTCCCCATAAATATGGGTATTGCTGAACCAATTTGTGTGTGACTACATAGTTTACAGCTATTGACTTTGTTTTATCTTCATTAATTTTGTAGCCTAAAATGACTTGAAACTGTCTCAAAATGTTCCAGAACACTGAAATGTCAATTTCTGGTTTTATCAGGTATAAAATAAAGAATAAAGAAGAGAATATGTGAGGAAGGATTCATGTTTCTTCTATTCATTGCACTCTACTATGAAACATATGTTGTATGTTTTCCTCATTGTATTTTTTCACGCTAATGTTTTGTAGTGTAACATGATACTTTGTGATTTAAAATATCTGTACATGATTTTTGAAATATTATGATTGTTAAGCTTTTCTTCATGGGCCTTCATTGAAAATGGGTACTTTCTAGCCCAGTCAGACTTTCCCTTTAAACAAATGTCAAATAAATAAATAATAAATAAATAAATAGGATTGGGAACTTACTCAGGCTTATTTTTAGTGTCCAGGAAACAGTGGATCTCAGACCAATTATGGATCTAAGCAATCTGAATTAGTATGTGAAAATGTCAAAGTTCTGAATGGTCATGGTACAGTCCATCCTACCTTTTCTTCACGAGGATGATTGGATGGGATCAATAGATCTTCAGGACACATACTATCCCATCAAAATAGGCAGGTTCTCCTGAAGACCCTTACGCTTTTGGCTGGGAGCCAGTCTCTACCAATTCAGAGCCCTGCCCTGTGGAATCACTGCAGCCCCCAAGGTATTTGCCAAATGTATGGCAGTGGTCGCTGCTCATCTGAGACCCAAAGGATTCCAAGTGTTTCCATATCTGGATGACTGGCTTCTCACCACCCTTTCCAAACATCTCCTTCTACATTTCAGGGAGTATTTGCTGGCCATTGGGATAACAATAAACAATGCCAAATCAAACTTAACACCAGTCCAGAGCCTGGAGTTCATTGGTACACTTCTGGATACAACAACACAGGTAGCATCAATACCACCTTATCACATATCCTCTGTCAGAAATCAGGTTCATCTACTTATTTCCCATCCATCTCCTCCAGCAGAATCAGTCCTTCAAGCACTACGTTCCATAGCAGCAGACATTGTATTACTTCCTTTGGCATGTTTTTTTATGCATTTTCTTCAATGGACTCTAGCTGTTTAGGGGTCAATTCTACATCAACCCTTATCCTTTCCAATCAGACTTACTCTGATTTGCAAACAACACATTCTCTGTTGGATCTAATCAGATGACTTTCTAGGCCAACCCTTTGTTTTACTGCCTCCAAGGGACACAGTGACCATAAACACTTGGCAAATGGGGGGGGGTTGCATTTCTTGGGAAAGGAGGTCCAAGGCATGTGGTACCCAAGAGACCAATCTGTATATCATTGTACTAGAGATGATAGCAGTCCTACTTATGTTGCAGCCATTTCAAAATGTTCTTCTTCAAGGGACTATTGCAGTTCAGACTGACAACGTGTCTGTTGGCTGGTGCAACTACAGAAAAGGAGGAACCCAATCTTATCTCCTCTGCAGAGAGGCCATGAGAGTGTGGGAATGGGTGATCTCATCATACTGCTTTCCAATTGTGATGCACATTGTGGGGAAAACCAAGGTATTAGTGGACAGACTAAGCAGATCCATCTGATGCCTCACAAATGGTCTCTCAATCAGTCTGGTGGAAATTGTTTTCCATCATTGGAGCCAACCTTGTTGTGACCTCTTTGCGTCCCCCCACAAGTGCAGCAGGTACTTCACTCTGATCCCCCCTTAGCGGGAGCCAGAGATGCTCTAGTCCATGTCTGGTTCTGTGGTCTTCTTTATACTTATTACCCTCCTCCTTTGCTTCCCAAATATTTGTAGAAAGCAAGTTGGCAGAAGAGCTCAGTCATCCCCATTGCCCCTTTCTGGCCTGGACAAGTGTGGTTTCCCCTTCCTATGGTCTTAATTTTGTTATCCTCCATGGATACTGGATCCAACTCCAGATCTCCTCTCCCTCACCCATCAGGGATACAACATCCCAATATACAGGCCATCAAACTAATCACATGGTTTCTCCACTTCCAGTAATAGTTAGAAAGCCCAGGCTCTCTTCCCCTGTACGGACCATTATTTTTGGCTTCACAAAAAGACTCTACTAAGAAATTTTACAAGAGCAGGTGGAAAAGATTCTCCCTTTGAATAATGATCTTGACCCTTTCCCCTGCACCAGTTTCTGCAGTACTTCAATTTTTAGCAATTCTTTTTAAAGAAGGAGTTAGATTCTCTACAATTAAACTTCAGTTAGCAGCTATTTCTAATTTTCAGATAGGAGACATACATTATTCATTGGCTTTGTCCAAATTATGCAAAGCATTCCTAAAGGGTATTTTTCTTCTCAGGCCACCTATAAAGGATCCTTTACCTCCTTGGAATCTTGTGGTTGTGCTTCAAGGTCTAGCTCAGAAACCTTTTGAACCTTCATCTAAAAGTGATTAAAATTCCTTTCATGGGAAACAGTTTTCTTAGTAACCATTACTTCTGCAAAGAGAATATCTGAACTCCAGACTTTTTCCTCCAAAAACACATCATTTTTCATAAACATAGGGTTACCTTATGGATAAACCCTTCTTTTTTTTTACTCAAAGTAGCTTCTGAAATAACATTAATGAATCCATTTGTTTACCAGTCTTCTTTCCAAATTTTTCGAATAAAAGAGAGTAAATGCTTCATCTCCTTGATGCACACAGACAATTACATTTTTTATCTTCACAGGATAAAACAAATTAGAAAATCAGATCAACTATTTGTCTCTTTTTCATAAAAACTGGATTGCCCAGTTTCTAAGGTCACTCTAGCCACATGGATTATCAATTGTATTTCTTTTGTCTATTCTCAACTAGGCATGACCTTACCCAAACCTTTCAAGGCTCATTCAACCAGATCCATTGGTGCTTTGTCTGCTTTTTGGTCAAGAACATCTATTGATGATAGTTGCACTGCAGCCACATGGTCCATTGCTCAAACCTTTGTTAATCATTATAAATTGGATATTATTTCTAGAAAAAGAGCTGTCTTTGGTTCAGCAGTACTCTGGAATATCATTCCATGAGGGTCACCCAAGATCAATGTAGGTGGAAGGAAGAATGGAAAGGACAACATTAGGTTTAAAATTTATATACTCACTATAACTAGGTATCTGTGTTGTCCATTTTCATTCTTCCTCAACTTCCCTCCCATCCATCCTCCATCCTTCATGTTTCTGGAGAGACCTGTAGGACAATGTTTCGGAGCATACAGTTTTGGGTTTGAAGCCGTCTTTTCTCTGTCAGCCTTTTTCAATCTATGTTTAGCTATAGGGGCTAATGGTAACAAACTTGATCTGAAGTAATGGGGACAGAATAAGGCATTATGGGTAGAGGGGGGAGCTCAAGAGTTGGATCTGAAGTCTGGAATATGTGGCTGAGTAGGATCCGAGGATGAAAATGGACAACACAGATACCTAGTTAAGGTGAGTACATGCTTAATTTTGTAGAATATTGAGGAACACGAACACACTTCAACAACATTAAAGAAATTGTGGGTATTAAACCCTGGTATGCCATTAGAAATGGTATTAATATCAAGAAAAGATTGGAAGACTGGGGTTTGGATTACAAGAACTCTCTTAAGGACGTTACAACCAAATGTGGGCATTGTAGTCAGTGTGAGTGTATCAGTTGTGACAACTATGGACAGTTGTTTGATTTAATAAATAGAATAATGTTTAATGATTTGTCAGTAATTTGCCAGACAGCCACAATATTATGAAAAACGGACCAAACATACAAGGCAGAAATCTGGACATTCTGCGGAAGTCTGTACAGTTGAGAGGCATGCTCCCAAAGCTAAATGTGCGATCAAGCCTCTAGTATACATAGCTGTTTGCTACACTTGCAGGGCCTTTTTGTAGGTAAAGTAGAACACTCTCTAAGGGAATGAGTGTGCAAACAACTATGAGATCAGTGCTGGTAATTTGAAAAATGCATTAGCCAAGCATAATTCTACTTGTACTGTTTCTTTTTAATTATTTTCAGTTTTAGAGACAATAGCCATGGACCCTTTGTGGGGCAACTGGAAAAAACACCTGGAGTGTGGTGGCAAATTAAATTAGGGTCATATAACCCGCTAGGTTTAAGCAATAAGGTCAGTATTAGCTGTTTGTTAAACAAAAGGGCAGAAACCCTTTAATTTAGTTTAAAATATTAAAACACTGATGCATTTAAAATGTTGATGTATTTATATGGTATCATGTCAACATTTGCTTTGATCATTGTGTTTAGCAATGCTATATTCTGTACGAAGTGGAATTTATTGCTATGAATTTGATTTGTCAGTATGATTATGTGGTCAGTCAAGTATTTGATGGTTTAAATGTTCGTTGAGATGGTAGTTTATTGATTGTGAAGAAGTCTTAATGTATCTTAAATGAAAGCTCTAAATCAGCTTTTTTATTACCTGTAGTAATGCATGTTTTTTATTAAAAGAATTATTTTTGTTATTGTTTTTGTGTGCATTACCCCACTCTTTCATGTTTCTTTATTATTTCTTTAAGAACTTTTCTAAGTCTAAGTACCTCCTATTAAGCAATGGAACAGATAAATTCCAAGCTGCCCCAAACTCAGAAAACACAGTGGCCTACGAGGAAGTGCTTATGGAAACTCTGTTCAAGCATGCAAATAACTGCATAGAAACAGCAGTACCAAACTGAAATAAACTTAGAACAAATTCCAAAACTAGGCCCCTTGTTGCATCCTCAGTATAACTAGGTTGTAAAACAAAAGAAAGAAAATTCTATTCAAAAATAGGAAGGGGTAT
This sequence comes from Protopterus annectens, assembly GCF_019279795.1. NCBI lineage: Eukaryota > Metazoa > Chordata > Ceratodontiformes > Protopteridae > Protopterus > Protopterus annectens. The sequence continues at coordinate 224,855,350 of NC_056745.1, forward strand.
TCCAAAAGACAAAAAAAAAAACCTCCCTCACCAGTCTCAACAAGCAACTCAGGGGCCTAATTAAGTCCACCAAAGCAAATTTGAGGCAAAAATAGCCTCCTAGGCCAAGGATAACCATAAGGCATTTTTCACTTATGTACGCAACCTTAAAAGGCAACAGTGTGCTGAATTAATAGTAAATGGAACTTCCTATTTAAGTCCTTATTTAAGTGCAACTTTGATCAGTGGATGGATAATCGGAAATTCACCCCTGGTCTTGCGCCTATGTTTCAGTTGGACAGAGGCAGTCAGTAAATCATCCCCTATATAAATCAAATTTGTGGGTCACATTTGGGTTGTACAGCTGGGCTTATAAGGGCCCTTGTAGTTGTTAGCCTAATATACTCCTATGAACCTCTGAAGTTCTTTTAATGAACTAGGGGATAAAGCAAATTTGCAGGCCGATAAATTTAGATATTCGGGTATTATAGACAGACTCACAAATTTAGGCATAAATCCCTATGTCACCCAATGTATAGCTAAATGGCTCACAGATAGGACACCTATTCAGAATGGAGGAATCTACCTGCACCAAGATACCTGTTACTAGTGGTGTCCCAATGGAATATACTTCTGTGAAGTCAAGGCAAATGTAGGGGGGGCATTTGGCTGACCACATTTGCTGACAACTTCAAGCTGGGTGCAATCATCGAATTCCTCAAAGATGTAGATATCTTCCAGGAAGATCTGACACAGACAAATAACTGGTGCCAGAACCATGGCCTAAAACTCAATGCAAAAATTGCAGAATGATACCCTTTTGGAATTACAACATTAATGACACTCTCAGAGCAGACCCAGTGGTAAGGGACTTGGGAATTTAGGTTGACAGTAACCTATATCTTGATCACCATGTGTCAATGGTAATGAGAATATCCTTCTAAGTAGCATGAGATTCAACTAAGGGCATGGCATCCAGATCTAAGGAAATCATAGTCTCACCATAGTCAGCCCTCATTAGACCAATAATTAAATACAATACACTCTTCAGCACATAAAAGATAAAGAAGATAGTCAGACACCCTTCATAAGGGATTCCAGCAACAACCTGCTTACCAGCCCACAGGACATCAAAGGCAGATGGAAGGAGTATTTCCAGCAGCTTCTGAATGAAGAAAACCCCACAGAAGCGGCACTGCCCCAGAAACAGCCTACAATGAGAGTAGAAGAGGAACCCACCTTAGAAGAAGTAAGAACAGCACTAAGGAAAATGAAGTCAGGGAAAGCAGCAGGCTCAGATGAGTTCACAGCAGATATGATAAAGATGCTGGGTGAGCTAGGGGAGAAATGGCTCCTGAGGGTACTAATTGCAGTGTGGAGAGAAAGACGTATTCCAGATGACTGGAGAATAAGCATACTCATGCCAGTATACAAGAACAAAGGGGGACATCCACAACTGTAGACAGTACAGAGGCATCAAACTCCTACCACATTGCATGAAAGTTCTGGAGAGCGTGATTGATAAACGGATATGCAGAATAGTAGAATGTAAGATGGGAGATGAACAGTTCGGATTCAGATCAGGATGCAGCACAATTGACCCGATGTTTGCATTGAGACAAATACTTGAGAAGAAACTAGAGAAGAGGAGAGAGTCAAACTGGGCTTTCCTAGACTTGGAGAAAGCATTTGACAAGGTCCCAAGAAAGCTGATCTGGGCAGTACTGCGGTGGTTTGAAGTCCCAGAAACATTGGTAGAATTAGTACAGGCTATGTACAAGGACCCAGTGACTCAAGTACGAACAGTGTTTGGCCTCACTGAGGGTTTCCCAGTGGGAGTGGGCATACACCAGGGTTCAGCTCTGAGCCCACTGCTGTTCATACTGGTAATGGACTACATCAGCAAACAGGTTGGAGGGGTCAGAACAACAAAGCTGCTGTATGCAAATGATGTGGAAGTACAGGCAGACTCTGATCTAGAACTTCAGCAAAGGATAGGAGAATGGAATGCAAATCTGAAGGCACATGGGATGAAACTAAGCACAGATAAGACAGTGGTAATGGCAGCAGATTAGGGAAATCAGAAGAAGCTGAGAATAGAGATAGATGGGAAGATAGTGGAAGAGGTAAACAGTTTCAAGTATCTGGGAGGGGTGGTTGAGGAGAAGGGTAGTCTGAATGAAGAGGTCAAAGCTAGAATCAGAGGGGCTGCAGCCAACTGGCATAGAGTATCAGGTGTAATCTATGACAGAAGAATGCCAAAGAAGCTGAAAAGTAAGGTGTACAAGACAGTGGTGCGACCAGTACTACTGTATGGTACAGAAACCTGGGCAGTAAAGGCAGAACAGTTGAAGAAGCTAGAGGTGATAGAAATGAAGTGCCTGAGAAAGGTGGTAGGATGCACACTGCAGGACAGGCGAAGAAATGAGGACATAAGAGCAGAAGCCAAAGTAGCTCCAATTGCAGAAAAGATCAAAGAAAACAGATTACGATGGTACGGGCACATGTGTAGAAAAGCAGAAGACAATCTGGTGAGGGAGATTTGGGACAGACAGGAAGAAGGTAAGAGGAAGCGAGGGCATCCAGCAAAGAGGTGGATGGATTGTGTGAAAGAAGATCTGCGACAGTCAGGCATGAGTGTTGAAGAAGGCAGGAGAGTGGCACTGAATCGAGAGAGTTGGCGACAGTTAATACGATACCCCGACCCCATGTAAAATGGGAAAAAGGGGGTGATGATGATGATGATGACACTCTTCAGCACATACTTGACCAGGCATTTGCAACAGCTGGATGGCCACAGAGGTTCCTCACTAAAAGAACACGTTGTAAATAATATGTCCTACATGGACTAGCTCAATGCACTGTCCCTGTTCTCAGTCTCCTACATACTACTGAGGGGCAACCTATGCCTAACCTACAAGGCATTCTCTGATCCGGCCATGATGGATCTGCTGTATATTCACAAAACAAACAGCACTAAAACTACCTGATCTAAGGCTCTAAACCTTGTCTGTGACATAAACAAAACATGTGTCTGTTGCAGAGCTTACCTCTTCTCTGGAACACACTCCCCATTCATGTGAAACAGAGCTCTTCCATAAACATATTCAAAAGCAATTTGGACCGATGGATGGGAAATTGGAAATTCAGCCCTGCCTTGTTGTCTGTGGTCCTTATGGACAGGGACAGTTTGTAGATGCCCAAAGTCAAAGGCATATACCAAAGCCATTCTAGCTTGTGGGCATTGATAACTGGGTCATAAATGGCTAGGCTTAAAAGGGCTCTTGGGCTGTTAGCTGAGTAACCACCTATGATCCTATGAGTGGAGGCTTTATTTCCTCCTTCTGAAGCCCTGTAAAGTATAAGCAAATCTTAGTGTGTTTTGCTGACTAAACCATACATGCATTGTCTTTCTTTGGGAAAATCTCAGTTCTGAAAGCATTGCACTGCTCTTTTTTTCCTGATTTTTCCTCCAAACGTTGCTTTGTTCTTCATAAATGAATGATTTTGTGACAAAGCATACAGTAATGTTTACTGTCAGTATATTAAGTTAAAAGAGTGTTTCCATCTCAAACTCACCAATGAATGGAGCTGTGGGCAGCAGCACAGACTCTACACAGGATCATATGACATTAGTAGGCTAACAGAACTAGGACCCTTAAAAGCCTAGTCAAGTTCTACCCTTATTTCCATAATTAGCACCTATTGCCCCTGTCCAAGAGGGACACAGGTGGACCCCCCAGGGTGAATTTTCAGTTACCTATCCAATTGTCCAGACTGTGTTTGAAGATTGACAATGTGGTGCTCTGATTGACATGAAGTGGGAGTCTGTTCCAAAGGTGTCATAACCTCTGGGAGACAAATCTGTCTCTCTAGCAGGTCCTATTAATGTCACATACCAGGTTAAGATGTTTAGAGCGACTAACCTGTGTACTATTTAACTAGCGTATATGCAGCATTTCCAATAAAGCAGGGTCAGAGATTGCTTTATATGCAAGGCAAAGATTGTCTCTGAGTAGTATGTATGAAACAGAATAAAGAGACAGTGATATCAGATGATCCACATAGGACAGATGCTGAAGACCATTTTCCTTTGTGGTCTCTCCAATTGATGCAGGTGCTTGGAAGGTACATACCAAAAGGGGTCTTGTACTCAATTACTGGCCTGATGAGGGAAGAGTACAGGGAGGTTATAACTTCTTTTTTTCTGGACGTAATGCCTTTAATTCTAAGATGAGCAATATAGAATGCCCTTCTTACCACTGTGGAGACATGTTGATAAAAGGTAAGGTTGCTGTCAACCTGTGTGCCCAGGTCTCTCACCACTGGATGGACATTCAGCTAGAGAGACAGATACTTCTACAGTCTTCCAGTCAAGAACATCCATGGATGACATCTGTGCAGCTGCAACTTGTGCGTCTCCTCATACCTTTGTTACTCATTACAAGTTAGATGTGATCTGTAGGGGAAGAGTATCATTTGGTTTAATGGTGCTCAGGAATATCCTTCCTTGAGTCCACCCAGGGTTCTAAGTAGATGGGGACTCTGTCCAACAGGTTGATGACAGAATGAAGATTGACAACTTCAGATAAAGTAGTTATGTCTTGCCATAACATTCCATCTGAGTTGTCCATTTTCATCTGTTATCAAATCACCTCCGTCCTTCCCCCTGTCAGATTTCCTGGAAGAACGGGCATTCACCTGACACTTTTCCTTTTAGAAAATATTTCTGCTCCAGATATGGTCTTTTTAGGGTGTTGCTATTGATACGGTAGTTAGTAGGAACATTGCTCTTACTGAAAGGGATGATAATGCATTTTTTGCATTGAGTTTAAAGCCATGACTTTGGCACCAATCATTTGTTTGTGCAAGACCCTCTTGTAGGATACTGGCATCATTTGGAAATTCTATGACCTCTCTCAGTTTGTAGTCATCAGCAAACGTCAGCCACAGACCTTTAGTTTTTGCTTGTACTTCAGAGAAATAGATTCCAAACAGTAGAGGTCTCAGGATTGACCCCTGTGGAACACCACTGGTTACATGTCTGCTATTGGAGGTGGATTCCCCTATTTTGGCTATATGTATTCTATCAGTCAGCCAGTTAATGACCCATCTAATGATTTAATGGTTGATACCTAGCTGGGTGAGTTTGTCATTGATGCCTGAGTGGGGGATAGTGTCAAATGGCTTGGCTAAGTCCAGGTAGGATGTATGCACATATTTCCCCTCATCCAGGGCCTTGGTGACTGTCTCAAAGAGGTCCACTAGGTTTAACAGGCATGATCTTCCTTTGACAAATCCAAACTAAGTAGGGTCAAGTGTTTGGAGAATACCTATATCTTTGTTGATAAGGTCCATGATGATTTGTTCTATGGTCTTGCAGATAAGGCTAGTCAGGCTAATAGGTTTATAGTTCCTAGGGTCAGTGGAAGCACCATCTTCCTGCAAGGGAATAACAGTGGCCATTTTCTATTCAGCTGGGATTAAGCTGTTGTTTAGATTATGACTGAAAAGAGTACCCAATGGTGTTCCTAATTCTTGTTGGATCCCATGTAGGATGCAGCCTGGGATGTTATCATGTCCTATAGATGCTGAGTTTTTGGCCTTAGAGAGGGCGTTTATGACCTGTTCTTTAGAGGTACAAGGTAGGGAAAGGTGGTAGGGATGTCACGAGGTATGGGTGCCAGGGACAGGTGAGTGAAGTTTTCACAGAACCTGTCAGCCAGAAGGTTAGCTATGTCCACAGACTCAGTATATGCAGTATCATTAATTACCAGTTTGGCACAAATCTGGGCCTTTCCTTTTGGGTTACAGATGTAATTAAAGAATGCCTTATGGTTTTCCTTAGCTGAGGAAGCTAATTTGGATTCATAGTTTGCTTTGGAGGACTTCACAAGAAGTCTTATTTGCTTGTTTAAGCTGAGGAGGAAGTGTTTGCAGTTTAGGGCTCGCTCCTTCTTACTCTTAGACAGCAATTGTTTCCTCTTATTGTAAAGCCTGTTAACTGTAGTTGTTCACCAGGCAGGTTTGCTCTTCCTTGAGGAGCTTGTTTTGGTCCTATCAGGTACAGCCAAGTCAATATAGTTATACAGGTGTTTGTATAAAGCATTGGTGTAGAACTCACTATAGTTACCAGTTCCATCTGATGGGAGGAGGTGCAGTGAAGCTGTTTATACCATCCTGTAAGAGGTTATAATTTGCTTTGGTAGTTTAGTTGCTGGTGGGAAGGGTCAGGTGTGATAGTTACTTCAAGTGAGACTGATTTGTAGTCAATTATCTCCAGGGAAGATCTCACAGTGGGGGTGCTACTGTGGTCCTCCATATTGGTATGTACCAGGTCCAGGATGCTGGCAGCTCTTTTGGGGTGTCAACCAGCTTGTCCAGGGAATTAGAGTTAATGAAGCTGAGGAACCTTTGGGCAACTGAGTTTGAGCATGAGTAATTTATCCAGTCAATTAATGGGTAGATAAATTCACCCAAAACCATAGTGTTCAGATGTATTGTGATAGACTGAAGTAGATCTAAATAGGCAGAGTGGGTGTCCTGATTCATGGAAGGGGTCCTGTACTTGGCAATGACTTTTCCCCTAACATGGCACATGGTGCCCTATAGGGGGAAGACTTGTATAGATCAACCACTTTGAGAATCTACTATGGTAAGCAGTAGCAGGGCTAGCCACTTGATGGTGTAAAATATGGCTGTAGGCTATTTGGTCATGTTGACTAATGTCGCCAAAATGGGCATGGGTAGTTAACCAGTGATAAGTGGGTTGAGGACCCGGCCTACTCTGACCTACACCAGGGACCCATGCTAATGTTGTGAGGGGTGTATATGCCCCTATTGGCCAATGTGTGCCTGCTATAAAGCCCAGCAGCCATGGGTCAATGGCCGGTGTCCAGTTGCCCAGTCTGGGTTACCTGGGATAGCTCTGTTGAAAGAAAACTGGACATAAAATCAATCAACCTGCCAAAAATGAACTAAGGATTGCTACACTCAGTGTAGAACTGCTAACAGGATGGAGCTTGGAAGTGGATGATATGAAGATATGGAGGAGGCCAGACATCCTATGTATCCAAGAGACAAGATGGAAGGGCAGTGCAGCAAAGCCAGCTGGCTTGGGATCCAGAGTCTACTACTCAGGAGGATCATGGGCTAGAAATGGTGCTAGAATTGTGGTGAGAGACACGCTTCAGAAGGCAGAGAGGGATGTCATTAGAATTAGTGATAGACTCATGGCAATCAGAATCCAGTGTAATGATAAGGCAGTATTCATAATCTCAGTGTATGCCCCACAGCAGGGTTGTGATAGTGAAGACAAGAGTGCATTCATACAGCAGGTGCAGGACCTACTAGATAACGCATGAATTTGTGTTGGTAATGGGTGACTTGAATGCACATATCGGGACAGACAGAACAGGATATGAGGACTGCCTGGGATCACATGGGTGGGGCAACAGAAATAAAGAAGGACAGGCCATTTTGCACTTCTGTCTGGCAAATGGCTTGATAGTAGCCAAAACATGGTTTAGAAATAGAGACAGTCACAAGATCATATACAAGAATGGCCAACATGCAACTCAGATAGACTTCCTCTTAGTTAGGAAAGGCCACTTTGATAGAATCAGTGATTGCAAAGTCATTCCCAGTGAAACAGTCGGCCCACACCATAAACCACTGGTTGCCACAATTAGGTACAAGCAGTGGTCAAAGAAGGCACTAAAGTCAACAGAGACCAGGCTGAAGACCAATAAGTTGACTGGAGAGAAAGTACGACACTTCAAGGAGTTATTCAGGGCTCTAGCACCCCAAGAAGAAGAGTAAATAGGCGGAGTTGAAGAAGAATGACAGTGCCTCAAAACAGCATGTGTGAAAACCACAGAACATATACGTGGCTGAACTAAGTGTGGAAATAAGATAAATAAGGAAAGCTGGTGGTGGAATGCAGAATTCCAGGAAGTCATCAAAAGAAAGAAGGAGTGCAGGTAAAAGTAGGAGACAGAAAAGATGGACCAGGCTAGGAAGGAATACTGGTTGTAACAAAGAAGCTAAGAAAGGAGTTGCAATAGCAAAGAAAAGGGCATCGTAGGCACTCTATCAGCTTCTGGAATGTGACTCAGTAGATGGCACAAAGAAACTATATTACGTTGCAAGGCAAAGACAGACAATAAAGAAGATAGTCAGACACCCTTCATAAGAGATGCCAGCAACAACCTGTTCACCAGTCCGCACGACATCAAAGGCAAATGGACAGAATACTTCCAGCAGCTTTTGAATGAAGAAAATCACACAGAAGCTGTACTGCCCCAAACACAACCTACAATGAGAGAAGAAAAGGAGCCCACCCTAGAAGTAGCAAGAATAGCACCAAGGAAAATGAAGTCAGGGAAAGCAGCTGGCTCAAATGAGGTCACAGCAGATATAATACATTTTGCTAGAAGAGATAGGGGAGAAATGGCTCCTGAGGATACGCATAGCAGTGTGGAGAGAAAGTGAATTCCAGATAACTGGAGAATAAGCATACCCATGCCAGTGAACAAGAACAGAGGGGACATCCACAACTGTGGGCAGTATAGATGTATCAAACATTACATGAAAGTTCTGCAGAGGGTGATTGATAAATGGATACGCAGAGGAATAGAAAGTAAGATGAGCAGTTTGGTTTCAGATCAGGCTGCAGCAAAACTGACCCAATGTTTGCAGTGAGACAAATAGTTGAGAAGAAGCTAGACAAAGGTTCATAGGTTCATAGGTTCATAGGTAGGTACTAGGCTATCTGCCCGAGGGCATTTATAAGCCTAGCCAGAGTGTGTCGGCTTTCACCGCCCCATTGATTAATTAACTGAGCCTCTGTCAAGCAGAGCCAATGAAGTGATCCCAGGGGTGTACTTTCTGTTACCCATCCACTCGTCAAGGCTTCTCTTGAAGAGTGTTAGTGAGGGGCTCTGCCTAATGTAGTTAGGAATTTTGTTCCAAAGCATGGGGAATCTCTGTGACAGGAATCTATCCCTCCAGCATGTTCTATTTATTGTTGTGGCGAGGTTTAGCTCATTAGAGCGCATGGCTCGCAGTGACTTGGATTTCTTTAGGTGGAGCATGTCCATCAATTCTGAGTTGGACATGACTTTGTAAGTCAGGCAGAGATCACCTCTGAGTAGGCGATATGCCACTGAGTACAGCCAGAGTTTTTTCATTTGGGCTGCATATGTTTGAGGCCAGTAATCCTCTTGGTGAGGTGCTTTTGTGGTCTTTCAAGCTGTTGGAAGTGTCTTGTAAGGTACATCCCAAATGGGGCATTGTACTCTATGATGGGTTTGATGAGTGTCGAGTAGAGGGGCACTATAACCTATTTATTTCTAGATGCAAACCCCTTAGTAATTAGATGGGCCACATAGAAGGATTTCCTAACTACTTTGGCAATATGATTGTCAAAGGAGAGATTACTATCTACTTGGGTCCCCAGATCTCTTATTACCTCTTCTGTATTAAGGGAGCTGCCGCCTATGTGGTAATTCGTGGGTGTTTTGTTTTTCCCAAATGGGATGACTATGCATTTTTTGGCATTTAGCTTGAGGCCATGACTTTGACACCAGGTGTCTGTCTCAGTAAGGCCTTTTTGGAGGATGTCCGTGTCAGCCGGAGAGTCAGTTATGGCTCCCAGTTTGCAGTCATCGGCGAACTTGGTTAGCCATAGTCCTCCTGTGTTTGTCTGTACTTCTGAGAAATATATGCCGGACAGTAGGGGTCCCAGAACTGAGCCTTGTGGGACACCACTTGTGACTGGTTTAGAGTCAGACCTGGAGCCCACTATTCTTGTCATGTGAGTTCTGTCTGTAAGCCAGTTGGCAACCCATCTTGTGACGTAGGGGTTTATGTTCAGGCTGGTGAGTTTTTCTATAATACCCGAGTGAGAAATGGTATTGAATGCCTTGGCGAGATCAGGGTAGGCTGTGTGAACCACCTTTCCCTCGTCTATGGCCTTGGTAACTGTCTCGAAGAAGTCAACCAGGTTTAGTAGGCATGATCTGCCCTTAACAAAGCCGAACTGGGTCGGGTCAAGTGTTTGAAGGTTCCCAATGTCTTTGTTAATGAGTTCCATGATGATGCGCTCCATAGACTTGCAGACCAGGCTAGTCAGGCTTATGGGGAGATAGTTAACAGGGTCAGTTGTGGCTCCTCCTTTGTGGAGAGAAATAACCATTGCTGTGCGCCATTCTATGGGCATGTAGCCTGTGGAGAGGCTGAGGTTGAACAGTGTGTTTAGGTGGGGGGTTAGTTCGTTCTGTAGTTCGTGCAAGACGCAGCCTGGGACACCATCTTGTCCCATTGATACTGTGTTTTTGGCTTTTGAAAGGGCTGTTTTCACCTGTGCTTCTGTGATTTCCGGGACACTATATTTTTCCGATATTGTTGTGGGCCCTTTTGAAGGTGAGAGGGAGGTAAAGTTTGCACTGAATCTATCTGCCAGTTTGTTGGCAATATCAGTAGGTTCAGTATATTTTGTGCTATTTTGCACTATCTCAGAGCATATCTGCGAGTGCCACTTAGATTTTTGACATAGCTAAAGAAGGCTTTGTGGTTATCTTTAGAGTTCTTGGCTATTTTTCTTTCGAAGTTAGCCTTGGATGATTTTATGAGGGACCTTAGTTTCTTACTTATACTGATCAGGGATGTCTTTCCTTCTTGGGATTTGCTTTTTTTCTGAACTAGTTTCCTCCTTTTGTTGTATAACCTGTTTATGGCAGGGGTCCACCAGACTGGTTTCCTTCTCTTAGGGGAGTGAGTCTTGGTGTTGCTAGGGATGACACGATCCATGCATCCTTGTAGGTGCTCATAGAGTGCAATTGTAAAGGATTCTGCATCTTGGGCAGTGTTATCCTTTAGCGTGGGGGCTGTGAAACTTACCACCTCTGACGTAAGTAAGGTGAAGTTTGCTTTAGAAACATTTTTCACTGTGGTTTCCTTGGTTGGGGGTGATGGTGGGGTGTGGACATCCAGGGTGATTAATTTATGGTCTGATCTAACCAGTGACGGGTTGACCTCCGGTACAGAGCACCTGTCGCCCATGTTGGTGATGACCAGGTCCAATATGTTGTGGCCTCTGGTAGGGGAGTTTACCAGCTGATCCAGGGCATTTGAGCTGATAAATTCCAGGAAGCGCTGAGCCTGGGAGTTTGTACTCAAGTAGTTTTCTCAGTTAATGGTAGAGTAATTGAAATCTCCCAAGATCAGGGTATTCGATAGGACCTTCATGTTTTCCAGTGTCTTCAGAAAGGCAAAGTGGTGGTCCTGGGTCATGGAGGGTGATCTGTAGCAGGCCACAATTTGCATTGCAGATTTGCCCGATGTTAGTTGCACATGGATGATCTCAGAGGTATCATGCTGCACCACTAACCTGGAGGTGTGGGCATCCTTGATGAATATGGATACACCCCCTCCTTTTGTGTTTCGGTCCGTGTTCTGTGGCTGAAATGTGTGGTATGAGTTGTAGCCCAGTAGTGCTGGGGTGCTCTCTGGAGCCTTGAACCAGGTTTCAGTTACTGCACAGATGTCGATGTTCTCCATACTTAGAAGTGCTTTGAGCGCATGCATTTTCAGATTTAAACTCCTGGCGTTGAGTAGCATAACCCTCAGTTTTTTACTTGTGCTGTTTACGGAGGTGGGTTTGAATTTTGAGCCTTGCCTAAAAAAGGCACTATGGGGGCAGCAAGAGCCTTGACCAGTGTTCAAAAGCCAAGGGGTGACAGGTGCAAGCTGTCGCTTGTGAAGCAACATGGCTTGTCGAGCATGTCATCCCAGGCTGACAGACACTGGATCCCCTTTGAATGACACCAGAAGTTTAGCCAATTGTTGAAATTGATCATTTTTTCTTTATACTGAGGTATCATTCTTGGTGAGGGCAGGATGTTACTCAGGGTCAGGGTCATACCCGCCTGGGCTACATGATCAGAGAGCTCTTCCATGTCTCTTTTCATGTAGTCCAGGGAGGTACAGCTCAGGTCGTTCAAACCAACATGAACAATGACAGAGTCATATTTGTACTTGTTCTGGAGTGACCTGAGTGCTTGTGTTATGTGGCAGATTTTGGCTCTCCTTGTCCAGCCTAGTGAGTGGGGCGTCAGTTTGCCTGACTATTGAGCCACCTATTACTAGTGTGTTAGGTATGCTATTTCGCCTTAAGGGCTGTGATTGTGCGGCAAATTGATTTTGTGTTTTATGTGTTGTCTGGTTTGTGACAGGAGGTGCAGGTTTTGTGGATGTCTGCTTTGGAGCTCTCTGATGCTTTTGCAGGTTTTTATTTAGAGCCTCCGAGTATGATTTTGTGTATTTATGTGTATATTTTGCCAGTGCTAGTTTAGTAGGTCTATGTGAGGCTGGATGTGTGGTGCAAGTGTTAGCCTTCTCCTCATGACTGTCTGTTCCAGTCTTGGGTGGAGATACCTTAGCCTCCAGTTTGGCTGTATAATTACATCTCTCACATATGTTAGTGTTTTGTGGTAGGAGGAGAGGGCTGTCTGTGTACATGAGGCAGTTGTAACATTGTCTCAGGATACCCAGATTCACCAGCTGGACTGGAGAGTACACCTGAAGTTGCCCTTTGGTCATGCCTGACTAGTAGGGTGAGCTTCTTAGTCACTTGGTTGGTGAGGGGTGGATAAAGAGACTTGCACTGCTGGGCAGTCAAGTGTCGGGGCATATTAGTGCTTGCTATTAGGTCTGAGCAAGTGCTGGACTGTAGGATGCTTTTTGAGTGCTTAGGTTGAGAGTTAGACTAGTTTCAAGTGAAAAACTGAAGGAGACTTAGTGGAGCCAGGAATAATTTAACCCTAGCTAACCGGTGCTGCCCGGTGCACAAAACCATGCAACGCGTTTTTTAAACTACTAACTTCTGGGCTGGAACCACTCCTCCAGAAACAGATGGCTGCTCAAAGTTCCCCCTCTCTCACAGGTGAACAGAGAAACTTCCCTCTATCCAAGTAAGGTATGGGCAACTCAGAAACTTGTAACACATCCCTGAATTCAGCACTAGCCTGAAAACTGGACTATACTAGCTTAGAAAGGTGGGAAACAAGACATTTATTTATTTATTTATTTTGAAAAGATAAGGCAAAAACAGTAAAAAGTACACTTAAAACAGCTTTAAACGACTACAAGTGATCAGAAAAGGCTATCGCACTTTAGTGTGTAGCCTACAACAGTTAAACAATTTATTTAAATGAAAACAACTTTTTAAAAGTGCAGGCAGTCAAATAAGTACAATATGTGAAAAAAAAAACAAAAAAAACAAGCTTTTAAATCACAATAAGTGCTGGAAAATCAGCAAAGAGTCCAACTGGGCAATCCTAGACTTGGAGAAAGCATATGACAAGGTCCCAAAAAAGCTGATTTGGGCAATACTGTGGTGCTCTGAAGTCTCAGAAACATTGGAAGAATTAGGTGCAGGCTGTGTACAAGGACCCAATAATTCAAGTACGAACAGTGCTCGGTCTCATAGAGGGGTTCACACTGGGAGTGGGTGTACATCAGGTTTCAGCTTTGAGCCCACCATTGTTCATACTGGTGATTGACTACATTAGCAAACAGGTTGGAGGGCACAGATAAACAAAGTTGATGTATACTCTGAGCTAGAACTTCAGCAACGGATAGAGGAATGAAACGCAAAACTGAAGGCACATGGGATGAAACTAAGTACAGATAAGACAGTGGTAATGGCATCAAATTGATGAAATCAAAAGGAGCTGAAAACTGAAATAGTAGAACAGGTTAACAGCCTCAGGTATCTGGGAGGGATGGTTAAGGAGAAGGGAAGTCTAAATGAAGAGGTCAAACCTAGATTCAGAGGGGCTCCAACTAAATGGCACATAGTGTCAGGTATAGTGTGTGACAGAAGAATGCTAAAGAAACTGGAAAGTAAGGTGTACAAAACAGTGGTGTGACCAGTACTACTGCATCGTACAGAAGTCTGGGCAATAAAGGCAGAGCAGATGAAGACGCTAGAGGTGATGGAAATTAAGTGCCGGAGATGGGTGGTAGGATGCACATTGTGGGACAGACAAAGAAATGAGGACATAAGAGCAGAAGCCAAAGTAGCTCCAATTGTAGAAACGATCAAAGAGAACAGATTATGGTGGTTTGGGCACATGTGCAGAAAAGCAGGAGACAATCTGGTGAAGAAGATTTAGGACAGACAGGAAGAGGAAACAAGGGTATCCAGCAAAGAGGTGGCTAGATTGTGCAAGAGAAGTTCTGCGACAGTCAGGCATGAGTGTTGAAGAAGGCAGGAGTGTAGCAGTGAAATGACAGAGATGGTGACAGTTAACACGATACTCCGATCCCATGTAGAAAAATAGGAAAAAAAGGGAGCTGATGATGATATTAAATTATACATAGGTGCACACTGAGATTTGCTTTTGTTTTCAGAAAAAAATCACGTTGGTATTTTACACCTAAAAACATGCTGGCTATGCCCTTGCAACTCCCACTCTAATATCATCCACCCCATCCAACTACTACCTTTCTTTCACCTCCACTAACTACCTTGATGATAGCAAGCTCAGATGCTCATAAGCCTAGTACTTATTATACAGCAGGAACTTCTCATTGTTACATTTGTTAATGCCTGTTATGTACTTCACAGATAAAGATTCTAGTTGTCTACTGATGTACTATGTTCTTCATCTGTAAATATGTTGTAAGTAATTTATATGTTAAATTGTTAATCGCTATGTAATCCACTGTAACTACTGTCTGTTTATTTTACTGTGGAGCTTTTCTCCCCGGGCTTCCGCTGAAAATGGACCCACGTCCAGTCGGACACTCCCAGTCAACAAATTTAAATAAAAATAAATAAATAAATAAATAAATAAATACATCCCTTATTCTGCTAATGTGCTATTTTAAAAATACAGCAGTTCAGCTTTGTCTTTGGTTTTTGAATTAAGAGATTGCATGCTGTGCCATAATGTACTATGCAAAGTGAAGCATTTACTTTTGTTATGCTTATTAGTTTTTTCATCTGAAAGTAAAATCAACACAGTTTAATCACTGAGAAATTAATAAACAGAGTATTTCAAAAATTTCTGACTTGTTATTACTTGTGTCTGCAAGTTCAAATACACAACAAATCAGGGAAATTCTGGCATGTGTGTGTGTGTGTGTGTGTGTGTGTGTGTGTGTGTGTGTGTGTGTGTGTGTGCGCGCGCTCATGCATGTGCGTGCGCGTATGTGTGCACGTGTGTGCGTGTGTGTATGTGTGTGCGTGTGCGCGCGCGTGTGCATGTGTGCTCGTGTGTGCATGTGCGTGCATGTGTGTGCATGCGTGTGTGTGTGTGTGTGTGTGTGTGTGTGTGTAGTGGTCATTTCTGAAGTACTGTGCAGCAAGTTTAACCCAGAAGAAATGGAAGTCACATTGATGCTGCAAGTGTGAAGGACACTTCTAGCACTGTGGTTAAATGAGTACCATATCAGCAAAAATCTAAAAGTTTATTAAAAATGGTTCAGAACAAAGGGTGAGCTCATTAACAGCAGTATGATAAAATAGTTTATGCGCTACATTTCTAACAGACAAGGGTAGTTTGTGTTGACCTTTTAATCAAAGCTGCTGGCAAGCCAGGTGCCATTGGAAAAGCCTTTCCTTGTCTGGCACTGCATATCACACTCAAGGAGTTTCCATAATATGAACTTAACTGCAAAGGGAAATAATTCACGTAAATGTATAGCTTCAAATGCTAGAGAAGGATGAAAAATAATCAAAATAACCTGCCATTTCTTACAAAGATCTGATAATTCAGAATTTGAGTCACTGTAATTTCAAGGTTAGGTGTTAAGGAAAAGAAAAAGAGAAATTAGAGAGAACCCATCTAAATGGATATATGGTATGCATTAATCAATATAGTTCCAAGAACCTTGTTTCAAAGGCTAAGTTGTGAATGAGACTTTAAGTGACCAAGCCATCAGGATGTAGGGGGGCTTTGACTTAAAAGATGCTGAATGCTGGGGGTGAGGCTAGTATGCGGCTGGGGTAGGGCTAGGGGAGAACAAAAGTAGCGTGTCACCCCTGGCAACAAATATCCTTGCAACAGCTCTGATCCCCATCAGTGTGTTAACTTTATCTTTCCAATGTTTTAGGAGATGCATCATTTCTTCTTATAAACTCCATATAATTCATCTCCAAAATCTCATTTGGTATTCCCTATACCTGTAGTCCTGCATATTTTGACCCTGGTCTCTCCTGAATGCACTGAATTCCTTGACTTTTGTTCTTCTCATTTTTATATTATGTTCAAATCTTAATTCTTCCCTGAAATTGTGAAAAAAGTTTCAAAACCATGCAAAGCATTCTCTCTACATCCGCTACCAATAGTACAAAACTGTGTGCAAAGAGGGGAAAAAAGGCCTTTCTCCACCTTTAGCTACCCCCTAACTATCCAAAATAAGACTTCCATGCCTAAGAAGAATAGACCAGGAGACAGTCAGCACTTTACCTGGTTCCTCTTCCTACATGAATCCTATCCACGAGAATCTAGTCACCAAAACTGGAATTTCAGACTTTATGATACAGGGCCTTCATCTACATCTAGTTTCTGTACCAAAAACACATTTATTATAAGACCATGTGGAAGAAATGAGATTTAATAGAAATTAAGTTTTTTTATATTCAATAATACCATCGCCATTTTTCTGAACTCAACCTGTCCACCCTATCCTGAAATGCCTGGAGCATCCACCAGTTGTCTGCCAATTTATTTTCTTTCACAGATATGAATTGTGCCCCGTGAAAAAGAAAAGTCATCCAATTCTTTAATTTAGTGGCTAAAAACATGGATACTGTCTTGGTGACTGCATTAATTAATGATAGAGGTACAGCTTTGGACTGATAATAGCTTTTTTTTTCTTTTGGTAAGATCACAGTCCTTAACTAACTTAATGCTGAAAACTTCATTCTCTCATATATCCAGGTTTCATATAAGCTTATGTTGCATGGATGATGGATCCTGCAACTGATTTATACAGTTCTGTGGTGTACATGTTCAGGACTGTTTTCTTTCCTCTATTGAATGTCTTTATTGCCCTTTTTACCTTTTTCAACAGTATATTTCTCGATAACACCTCACTTGCTTTGACTGCTAATCTTTCTACTCCCTCACACATTTCCTGATTAACTCACCCCTTTCTGGGTGGTACTGTTCCCCTTTTCCATACATTTTGGAATGGTTCTATAGAGCTCTTGGTACAATGTAACACCTTGCTCTTCTAATTTCAGGATCTCTCATAGCAAACACTCACTCATTTGTCTTTAGCTTGCTTCTAGTGTGCATCTCTCTCTGCATTAGCTTTCAGGTTACATAACTTTTAGACTTATTCCCAAAGAATCCTCAACATGTTTTCTGCTTAAACATCTCTTTCTCTTTTTATGATATCGCCACTGCTGCCAACTGACATTTTAGTATGGCCTGCATTTACTTGTCCCCCGCTGTCTCCTGCTGCTGACTCATATCTCTGCAATTCTATTGATCTGTTCCTTTTCCCTCTCTATCTAAATCTTGTATCAGTCACCACTGAATTGGTTACTTTAACCTGTCTCACCAACTAGGCCCTAAGGCATACTTAATCAACTGTTTATTTTGCCAGTAACCTCCAACACTACCATAAGCCTGTTCTACCCTTCTGTTGCTCTCCATTTGCTCACATCCATCTCAAAATTCATCACTCTCTGACTTTTGACCACCAGCTTATAACAACCAAGGTATGGTCTGGCATATCTTGTTCCTTTATCTTAACCACCTTTACCTATCACTTGCCCACTGCTTTTATCAGAGACGTGTCTAGCTCACTTGCTTACTTCCCTCCCACTTTCATACATGTATTGCTTCTGCTGCTGACTTGTACATCCCACATATCCAGTTGTTTTTCGTTAAACATTGTTTTAATTATCTCCCTTTGATGCTGGTAATTGCTTTCCTTCTTATCGTATTAACTTTCGTACTTTTCTTACAGTACCATGTTTAAGTCTCTGTCTATAAGTTCTACCTCTAGTCTTCACTCCATCCTTTTTCAATCTTCTAAAAAATCTGAAAGAAAATCCCTGGCTGTTATGGCTCAAGGAGTATATATTTCCTGTCATCTAAGCCCTGCCCTTTATTTTATACAGCCATATAACTTATCTTCCATAACCACTCTTCTTAACTTGTTTGTGATAGTGAAAATGTAATCCTCTTTTGGATATGATGTCTACACCTGTACCCTGCTTATGTGTTAATGTGTTACACCTTAGAATTGTCTTCATATTAACTTTGCAAGCTTCTTAATCTTCAGTGCGGTCCCTTGTAGTAACCCTATATCTTTCTCTTTTTTACCTGTCTTGACATCCTATCCATATACTGACACTTTCTTGGCCCTTAGAGTTCCCCCTAAGCCCTGCTCCACACCCTGACCCTCTATATTGACTCATATTGTTCTCAGCTAGATGGTTCCTCACTTGTACTCCCAACTCTGTCTTTGAGTAAGAAATGCTCATGTACTTAACTTTTAGGAGACTGACTCTCCTGGTTATTACTTCTGCAATTAAAAAAAATATTAACTGACTGGCACCATACTTGACAAATATTACTTGAACTGCACAACACAGCTCATGCAATGATCAAATATTTTAAAACTTGCTAGCAACTTATCAAGAGCTAATTCCATGGTGCAGACAGCTGGAGATCTCAACAGAGCCCAGGAGTTCTGTGTTCAACAAGTGAGCCTGGTCACTGGAGGAGATAAATCAGTAGGGGGAGAGGGACAGAGTGGCTTCTGCCTGCTCTCAGTTCCAGATTCATTAAGACAGGAGAAGCATACAGTAAGGTAGAGAGAAGATGGGTATGAGCTAGAGTTATTTTACTGTTGCTAGTTACGAAGTTTTTGCATCTGTAAAGAGTGCCAAGTTTTTTGTGGACTTTGCTTATTGTTTGAGCTATATGTTTGTCAAATTTCATATTATTGTCAATAATGACCCCTAGTAATTTGGTTTGTGTAACAGGGGAGATAGAAGTATTATCGGATGCAGAAACAGAGAATGGGGTAATAGGTACTGTTGCTTTGGAAGGGTGGAATAACATCAGTTGGTTTTTTTTGGGTTTAGTATTAGCTGGGAGTTTGATAGCCAGGTTTCAATGGATGTAAAGGCTTCTTATGTCTTGATGTGCAGTTGTTGGAGCATAGGGCAGAGCAGATTAGAGTGGAGTCATCCGTGTATTGAACTAGGTTTGCTAGAGAGGTGCCTTTGTGAAGATTATTTGTAAATATAGTGAAAAGAAGGGGCCCTAGGATTAATCCTTGGGATACTCCTAGTGTCATGGGGAGAAGTGGGGATAGGGAGTTTTTCCACTGAACAGCTTGTTGGTGTTGGGAGAGGTAGTCTTGAAACCATAATAGAGCGGGGGTAGTTAGTTTTAATTCTGAAAGTGATGCTAGTAGTTATGTATGGGAGACTGCATCAAACGCCTTTGATAAGTGAAGAAAACTGAAAAGACTTGTTGGCCGTTGTTGCTTTGCATATTTACTAGGTCTTTAAAAGGAATGAGTGCAGTGGTATTACTATGGTTGGGGCAGAATCCGTGTTGGGTTTTAACGAGAAGA
The DNA here is from genome assembly GCF_019279795.1 of Protopterus annectens. NCBI lineage: Eukaryota > Metazoa > Chordata > Ceratodontiformes > Protopteridae > Protopterus > Protopterus annectens. The sequence continues at coordinate 224,874,946 of NC_056745.1, forward strand.
TTGTTGGAGAGGAGATGTGGTAGGATCTGGGCGTGGATACATTTTTTTCAGTATTTTAGACAATGTTAATATTAATATACTTGTATAGTATTTTTTCAGTTTTCAAAAATTAATTCATTTTTAATTGAGTTTTTATTGATGCTCGTGTTGCTGGGCTAAGTTCAGAATATTTTCCAATTATGTATTTCCATTACGATTTAAAAATGGGAAACAGAGTGTTTACCATAACTGCTCATGGGGGCTGTTGACTGCCGACAATGTCACATGACTCTGAGTAGCAAGATCTTTAGGCTTGGTGGGGCGAGGAAGAAAGGAGTGTTTCTTTCTTTCTTTTTTTTTTTCAATAATAAATCTTTATTATTTTCCAATAGTTAATACAATAATACACAAAGCGAAAAAAAACGAAAAGGAAAACACTATCTAAAAGAAACTTATAACAACAATGCTACAATATATATACATTATATACATGAATGCTTCCAACAGTTAAATAAGATCATTATACATTGAAATAAAATTCTGGAAAGAGTATTAAAATATCTGGTATCAATATACAGGCTTATTAATACGGACTTCCAACTTAAGTATGTACTTCCAGGGGATAACTGGAAGAAAGGAGTGTTTCTTAAAGAACTGCAATTGCAAATATTCCAAGTGTGGGGTGGACACCATAGAATCACTGTACACTTTGTTCACCAGTACAGTAGTGCAATTTAAAAAGGAACCAGGAAGGGTAACATGTCATATTAAATGTGTAGCCTGTTGGATTATAAACTACTTAATTCTGGTATCTTACTGGTCTGCCTGTAGGACTTCCTGCATTTATTTTTCCTGTCCATCAGCCTTTTCTGATTACAGTCAAGTAGCTCCTTACTCTTCCATTTAGATTGTTACTCTGTATATGTGATGTTTAAATAACATTTATAGCCCACAAAATATACTTTTTAGAATAAGAAGATTTCATTTACTTCAGACAAAAGGGGCAGATCCTGACGTTTATCTAAAGAAAAAAAATTACCACAAGTGTGGAGTGAACTCATGAACCTGCATTGTGAATATAAGAGCCTCCTATAATATAATAATGTCATCTACTATGAATTAACTATGCCAATACCTGAATTGCCTGACTGCCTGCTTTTAATTTTATAATATGCTTAAGTGGATGTTAAATGAAATGGCTTTATTTTCATACTTGGAATATCTACTTGTGATGCCCGTGCCCTGGCCCAGCAATCAAGGAGCCTCAATCCTCACCACTAACACACTCATATGAGAGGAAAGGATAACAAATACACACAGTAAAGTGCAATTTCCATTAAGAGCACACAGAGATCACAGTCAGTCCGGGGCTGGTCACTCCCTTGCTCCCCAGGTCCCCAATAAGACAACCCACTGGCACAGCTATATGGTCCAGATCTCAGCCAGCTGGGCAAGTTAAAATCTCCAGCACCCTCTCTGTCCAACCAGTGCTTCATGTCCCTGTCTAAGTAGCTGACACACACACACACTTTGAGATAAGAATTTATACAACCACACAGACACTTCTGGGGAAGGCTGGCACAGGTTCTCCAGCTGTGCCCCTTTTACCCAGACTATACAGTAGTACCACTTGTCACCACCCAGCTAATATTTATCTGCTACCAAAGGCCCTTAAAAAGGTGTCCAATTATTACTGTGCAATATTATTATTGAATTGGTAAGTGTGACTAATCAGACAAAACTTATTTGGAGTGATTTGGACAGTAAACTCTATAAATATGCAATGTACTCTAGAGCTTAAATTATCTCTACACAAACCAGCCACAGTTAAAAGGTTTTAAAATATGCTATTATCCAGCAACAAAAATCAATTACAGGTTACTAGAGCCAGTAACAGTGCTGGAGAAATACTATTCTCTAGTGCTATAACCAAATTGTGGAACCCCCCCCCCCCACAATAACCTCTCTACCATCATGCACCCACTTCAGAGCTTTACTTAAAGTGCACCTAAAAACATTCTGGCTATGCCCTTGTAACTCTCCCCTCTAACTTCTCCCACTCCATCTACCCTCTACCTCTCTTCCACTCCACAAACTACCTTTGATTACAGCAAGCTCTGATACTTCCATGTCTATCTACTTATTATATGGCAGTAACTTCTTATTGTAACAATTGTTAATATCTGCTATGACTTTGTGGATAGAACCGATGCTAGTTCTCTATTGAATGTACTATGTTCTTTATCTGTAACTATGTTTGTAATATTTTAATTGCTAGGATTCTTAATCTGTAACTGTCTGTAATATTTTAATTTGTGGAGCTTTTCTCCCCGGGCCTCCTCTGAAAATGGACCTGCGTCCAGTCAGACATTCCCGGTCAACAAATGTAAATAAATAAATAATAAATAATTAAAACCACAAGACAATATTTTTACTACACAGTCAGTGCTAGTCAAAAGTTCAGAGATCACACAGAAATACTTAAAATAATTTAGTAGTACAGTTCTGACATCACAGAAAAACAGTTAGTCTAATCTTTCTAGCTTCTAGCTATCTATAAAAGAAAACACAAGTCTAAGATAACTTACATGTGAGCAAGAGGCAGTTCTATGAGTTGGACAATCAAGACAAAAATGCTTAATAATCTCTGGTTTTCACTGTTTAAATTGAAACTGCAGTTCTGTTCTTTACCCCCCTGGATTTCCCAGGCTACACATTAACTACATTTACATTTTTAACATCTCCCTTTTGTTGTCTTGCAGCTGGTCAGGAGCAGAGCAATAAAAATACATTTGCATGTTTAAATCTAGCAGTTTAACTCTTGGTTAAAACAATATAAAGAATTTCTTCATCTAGACTTTTCGGCACCATTGACTACTTCAAAGGGTCACTGTTGTCACATATATTTTCAGTTCCACATGTAACAGTATTTCTTTACATTTAAGACAACAAGCCTGTAGTTTATATTCATATTTACAAATGACAGAACTATCTGTACAATTCTATCTGGCTAGGCTGGCAGCATTCACACTACTGATAGGTTTTCGCCTAGTATCAAACTTTTTTTTTTTTCATTTTTTGATTGCCATCCTGCAGAGTTAACTGCATTTTGCATCTTTATGATCTAATTTTTTCTGCTCTTCCCACAACTTCCTGTCTTAATACATTCAGTTTCAGTTTATTTTTCAGCTGTTTATTTGCCTAACCACCTGACTTGGTTTGGTGCTTTCTTGCTTTTATAAGCTATAAAACTCTAAGCAACCTTTGGTGGTTTGTGAATCTGTGAAGAAAGGGTATCATAACCGGAAGTTAACTTTCTTATAGAGCAAATGTTACTATTGTTAAAATAACATGGGCATTTTAAACTGAGATACTATTGCTAATGGTCACATACTTTGTATTCACTCTAGAACTCTCAAAAATGTGTTAATAATACAAACAAAAATAACTGCATTTTAGATTTAATGAAACGTATAATAACTTGAATGACTTGATGGGTAATGGGCACTTTTGTAAATAGTTGTTTTTCTTTTATGTGTGAGGTTTAGTTGAAATTTTTAAATTTATTATGTTCCCAAATCTCTGACTGTAAATATTGTTGTGATTATTTTACAAATTGAAAATCCAATAAACACTTAAAAAAAGAATGTGTTAATAATACGTATGACAATTTGATTTATTTGTTTATTTAGGTAGGAATGTATGTAGTTAGGTAGATAATGTAATGAAAAGGTTTAGTTTCAGCAATGACTTTGTAATAAATACAAAATAATGATCATAACAGTACAGAACAAATTCTCTAATAGCATACCTCAATGATACAAGGTACAGAGTTTGTTTTGCCTAGGCTTGTAACAGTCTGCAGAATGATAGCTTCGTATTTGGATAGGGGTTGGAATAATTGTTAAGGACTTTACCTCAGAAATATAAGGCATAGAGTTTGATTCTGACCTGTGCTTGTAATAGTTTTACAGACTGATAGCTTAATATTTGTCTAATAATCTATAAGTATTTAAGCAAAGTTTTTGCATGCAGTACAAACAACATAAGATATACATAAATGTGTATATAAAAATGATAATTTAAATAACTTTAATTAAGGTGATATTTAAATGTGATATGCTAATCTTCCATAGGAAGTTAAGGCTAGATACTGGTATATATAGCAATATAGACTGTGATGTTTTAGTGCTTGTATGTCTATTTTTTTTTTTTTTTTTTGCATGAAGCTTTTTATTTAAATTTAAATTCTAGTAATGATAAATTATAATGTTACAGTGATTGACTGATCATGAAGGTTTTACAACACATTCTATACAGTTACTTTCTATATATGATGATCACTGTATTATCCAAAGAAAAACAATGCAAAGCTGCACTTAGATGATCAACATGCTTACAGGAGACATAACATGTGTTTACAAACTTCATTTCATAGGGGAGAGGGAAAGAAAGACAGAAAAAATATAGGAAGAATGAAAGAAAGATAAAAAGAAAGTAAGAAAATTAATAAAGAAAGGAAACTCATCCAAGGTCAAGAGCAATTCATGAAGTACAACAAAAAAAGGGGCTAAAATTATTTCTAGAGTAAGAGAGGTAGCAATGGCTAGGCTGAAAGGGTGGTGGATGGTCTATAAAGAAGATTAATGACAGAAATGTATGTTGTCTGCATGACATGGAGCTTAAATTTTGGTAGAAAAGCTAGGAAGTCCACCAAAAAGACCACCAAATGGCAAAACACTCTTTCCCCCTTCTCCCCATCTGTGTTGGTGTACCCAAGGTTCAATACTTGGACCTTTCCTCTTCATACTATTCACTAACAACCTCAGCTCTGCAGCCAAGCTAGCCACCACTGTCCAATATGCTGATGATGCTACCCTTATATGCTCTGCCCCCCAGGAACTTCAATTAAAAATGCAATCAGCCTTTCAAAGCATAGAAAAGTATCTATCAGAACAACAACTAATTCTCAACCCAAATAAAACCAAATTAATAATCTTCAAAAATAAAAAATCCAAACCTTGTCACACCCCTCTTTCAATACACTCATCAAACGGAACCTATATTGAACCCACAACTCATACAAAACTCCTAGGGGTCAGTTTTGATGAGAATCTAACTTTTGAAAAACATCACTCTGACAATCAAAAAAGTTCACATCAAGCTTGACACTTTATACAGGGCCAGACCATATCTTACCCACAATGCCAGGCTTGCCACTGCCCATTCTCATCTGCTCTCTACCCTCTTCTATGGCTCCCATATTCTCACCAACCTTCGCAAATCTGAACTAAATAAGCTAGAATCATGCTATCACAAAATGGCAAAATTTGCCACAAACACCCCACACAGGACTCACCACTGTACTGTGTTCTGTCAACTAAAATGGCTAGAACTCCCCAACCTTCTAGCTCACGGCCAACTAACGATGGTCCACAAGCTAATTCACCAACCCTCTAACTGTCCAGCCCTCTCCAGTCTTGTCCAACCCACTCTCAACCCCAGGACCCTCAGATCCTCCAATAAACTTATGCTAAAGGTCACCCAATCTCGCAACTGTCATGGGGACTGCCTGTATTCCAATAAAATCTCCAAACTATAGAACACTCTCCCTCCTATAATTATGAAAATTCCACAACATCATAACTTCAAACAACAGCTACTCAACTACCTAGTAAATAATTAGCTCTGCTCCTGTCTGACCCCTGGTTAAATCTACTTGCACTCATCCCACCCTGAGTATATTCTCCTATTGCCTTCCCACTTTCTTCCCACATCCACATCTTTCTCCATATTTTCCTTTCCATCTAAACTTTTCTCACTTTAATTCTCTCCTCAGTAATCTGTGTTTTGGCACCTCTGTCATAGTACTATTTTACAAAATCTTTCCCATCCTAGAGGAATCTCAAAAATTCTGACCTAGAAACATTATGTTTGTGCAACATGAAATTTGTATATAGTATGTTTTTTGTACTATCCTGCTTAAGTTCTGTACTATATTGAGTGTTTTTAAAGTTCTTGTACTTAAAGTTTTTGTACTATATTGAGTGTTTTTTTTAATGTTCATAATCAATACTGTAGACTGAATACTGCTGTTTATATTCAAAACAATATAATTGTACTGTCTTTTGTTTTGGAGCTTTTCTTCCCGAGTCTTCACTGAAAATGGGCTCCTAGCCCAGTTGGACTTTCCCAGTTAACAAATGTAATAAATAAATAGATAAATAAATAAGGAAGTCTTGGCAGATATCTCAGTTTGCATAGAAAGAGGCTTCTTAACCCTTTCTAATTGCCATTACATTTTTCAGTATATATATATATATATATATATCTCAATATTTGCTAACAGGTAGAGACAGAGGTGTATTAGAGGATTTTCAACAGTGAGTAATGGCTTCTTAGCTACTAGAATGAGCAATTGTAATAAAATTGGAGGAGTTTGATATTCTGGAAGGAACCCAAAAAACACAGTTTCTTTGCCTGACTTTAAAGGAGGTACCACTTATTAATCTCATCCCAGAATTGTGCCCAGAATGCATGCAGCTGTGGACAATCCCAAAAAATATGCTATCAGGATGGGTCATATTGAGCATCAATACACCTCCAACAGATGGGAATGCATTCAGCTATTTTCTTAGATACTGCCTCAGAGGTGAGAAAAAGATGGTACAGGCATTTCCATACAAAGGGTTTCCACCTAGAGGAGGATGTATCCTTCTGGGGAAATTGCAATAGTTTCATAATCTGATTGTCTAACTCTTCAGGATTCCCGAGGTATGACAAAGTTTGACTGAATTCATGATCCAAATTAAAATAAGACTGCAGTAATATAGTGATTACGGTGGAGATACGAATTTCCTCTGGGACAATTCCTTTGTTGATGTGCTCAAGTAGTTGATACAGGGGGGAATTATAGCTGCCAGAACATTTCTCTGATCCAACAAGGACTTAAGTAGGGAGACTATTTGGTAATGACCTGTATGGAGTGTAAACTCCTTCTCTAGGTTTGGTAATGATTTCAGGTTATGGTTAGTATAAATCCGGTGACCATGGTTGTTTATTTTCAACTTATTTTGAAATAAAGCATCGTACTTTGCAAAGGAAACTTGAGCAAATTAAAAGAATAATTTACTACTTACTGTTAATTTCATGTTGTTTGAAGATATTGAGTTGACTTCCTTCTTCCGTGTGAAATATTTGAAGTGTTATTCGGTTAATGCTTGTCTCTTACTGGAATCTGGTTCCAGGACCCTCCTGATATTTCTCTAACTATATTTGGTTACTTGGCAACAACTGTTAACTGTACTGTGATTTCTATCACCATCATTTTATTGCTGTTTTGTTTTACAGGATAAGTATGACAGTCAGTGAAATAAAATCAGCTTTATTTGTTTCTGTGCTCAGTTTACAAGAGATCAAGGTTCATGTGTAGGATTTTGGAGAAACAAGATGCTTCAGGTTTAAGGGAGCTTCCTATCTGTCCAGGCACTTGAGGAATGACTTTTGTGGTCATTTCACCCTTATTCGTACTATCAGACAAAGTATTGATAGGCCATAAAATATCTTGTGATGCACAATATAAGGGAGTTATGAATTTTGTCTTTTAAATGGCCATTTCAGTTCAAAAGAGCTATAGTACATTGTGTCAATAATTTTCTTTCAACAGTTTCAGAGTGAAAAGAAACAGTTATGTGTATACCTCAGTTGTATTAGGAGACCATCAGCATGCTTTGAAGACCATCTGTGTGCATCCTGATAAGATGCAGTCTATTATGATGAAACATGGGCGAGGGGATTTTCAAAATAATAAGGACAGAATGGGATTTTGGATGCAGCTCTTTAAGGAGAATAATTTTCATGAAGAAGCAGAAAGTATATTAAGAAGTAAGCCAATGTGGGAATGGAGAAAGGAGATTCTGCTGATAGGGGTGACTGCAGTTAGAGGTACAGAGAATAGGAAGAGGGGGCTGGAATTTACTGGAGGAAGATGGCAAAGGAACCAAGGTAATGGAAACAAATAATTAGAGAGGGAATGTAATAGAATGGGTAGAGGCCAAGAAGACACTTAGACTGCAGGCTATAGACTATAGGCAAAGAGAAATGGATAGGGGAATCCTAAATGAAAGACCTGCACTGGTTGAGCTTTTACTTGAATATAGTACAGAAGTTGCTGCTAAAAAAGGGATAATTAGTAAGGCATATGAAATATTGCATGGTAACTATAGGAATCAATAAGATGAGGTTAGAATGGGCTAGGAAGAAAGACTGCATAAGTAATTCACAAAGAAACAATAGGAGGATGTATATATGTATTGCTCCCTAATATGCAACAAATTCTATATGATTTAGGATTTTTGCTTGGAGGTGTTTACATAGGTATTTTATACCCCAAGCAGACTCCAAAGAATTTTTCCTCAGGTAGATGACAAATGTTAGAGGTGTGATTAGGAGGAAAGAGTTACTTGGCAGTAGATGTTTTCAGAGTGTAATGAGTTGGCAGATTTTAAAAAGTCCCTGCAGAGTACTGTCAGGAATACTGGGTGAGCAAATGAGTGTAACTAAGGAAATATTTTTTTGAGCTGGGTAAAGGATCTGGATTGCCTAGACATGGTTAAGGGCTTGTTAAGTTTAATTCTGATGGCTGCCAAAAAAGCAATTACTTGAAAAAGGAATCAAAGTCTAAACCAATCATACTTGAAGTAGTGAATATTGTAACAGAGATAAAAGAACAGGAAATAGGATCTTTAGAAAAGGGTAGGAGCAAATTACAGAGAATAAAAAAAATGGAAATTATGGGAACAATGCGTGCAGAAAAATATTTTGGAGAAGGAATGAGACTTAAGAAAAGGCAGGAAATGAACACTTTATGTAATGCTGGATTGATTATATTGTATGGAAGAATATATGTGAAGTATAATGTTTGTAAATGTGAACTTGTTAATATGGTTTGTTTACTTTTATACAAGTATAAGTTTGCCTGTGTTATAACTGATAATTCAATAAAGGTGTTAAAAATGCAGTCTATTATCTAAACTACTGACACACCAAGGTTGTTGCATCCTTCCCCTTCTTTCCTTGAGATGCAAGAAACTATGTGTTCATTATAAATGAGGAAGATAGGGGTGGTGGGCTTTGATTTCACCAGCCAAAACAAATAAAATTAAATACATGCGTCACCAGTGTGTAGAATTGCTCTTTAGAACAATCTAGGTGTGGGGCTTTCACCTCACCAGAAAAAAAAATCAGTATACCAGCCTTGTATAGTTTTAGCTAGCCACTTACAAATGTTTATTGACATACTACCATTCCTGTTATTTTGAGCAACTTAAAACAGAAATTTTATTTTATTCATTAATTTATGTTCTAGTATATGCTTTAATCAGCTCATTTCCCATAATGCAAATGCATTTACTCGCATTAAATTGTAAAGAACAATCTTTTGGAATGTAGACTATATTTCTCCAGTATCTTTAAACATTAGGTCATGGTATTATGCAAACCATTTTTTTATCCCATAACAAATATGGATTGTTTTAAATTCTGAAATTCTTTTCTTATCATTTAAATAATAGTGTTTAATATTATGTAGAACACTGTCCCCAAGACTTACTAATCTACCGTGTAAGACTAGATTAGTCTTATAGGGAAGTGCCAGTTTAAGAGTATGACGGCAGCGTGCCATGCATATTAATGAGGGTGCGCTGCCTCAACTCTAAAGCTTACACGGAGTGTGGACGAGTGTAGGGGGCGTGTCGGACTGCCGAACAGTTCAAAAATCCACGCCCCTGCAATGAAGAAATGCCGCAATTTCAAGTTACATGAGCGAGTCCGCTCACATGTCCACAATATAACACTACACTCCCCCATATGTTAAACAACTGACAAAATTAAAAATAGAAAGATTTTTTATTTTTTTTTTATTTCATCCGATATAGCTGTCCGTATTTGCGCGTGTTTGGGCGGGTTTGCCCATTGCTTAACTACAGTTAGCAGCTTAGACACCAGAAGAGGATAATAAGAAAAATATATGCAAATTAAGCAAAATAGCGATAGTGTAGTGGTTAGAGCCTTCGCACAAAGAGGAAGCATTCCCGGTTCGAGTCCCACTACTGCACGTTCCATTTTCTGTTGGAAATCTGTATACAAAAATATTTGCTGACATTTTTTATGTATAAGTTTTGTAAAAATCATTGAAAAGTTAAATGTAGTAGTGAACGAATTATATATATATATGAAGGTGAAATGGTTATGCATTCTGAGGCATGAGTACCCTATTTTAAGCAATATAAAGTACTGCTAAGCACATTTTACCAGTATTGAGCATATTTAAATCCAATTGCGTGTAGCTGCACACCACGTTAACCAGCGCAATGTCTTTGCGCATAGCTGCACACCGCGCTAACCAGTGCAATCACAATGTATTTGCGCATAGCTGTGCACCGCGATAACCAGCGCAATATCGGGCAATGTCAAGCAATGTTGAGCAACGTCGAGCAACGTTGAGCAACGCTAGGCAAAGTCTGGCAAAGTTGAGCAAAGTCTGTTAAACATGGCCACTCCTCCTTTACTGTACCTTAACAAGTCAGGTCTGCCCAGTAGGAAAATAAAAAGCAGTGACAGGGCTCGAACTTAGGACACTGTGCACTATAGTCACAGTACTTAACCACTAAGCCATGACAGCATTTCATAAACATGCACTTTCAACAGACACATATCTATCAAAGGAATTTTAAACATTGCCAACATTAGTTAAGCAGGCATGCCTACAACTGAGTTTTCCAAAACTGGCCAATCACAAATAAGTGCGGGAAATGAGGCATATTTAGGCTCCACAGGCGGGAATACTTGCTATAACTGGTTGTAGCTTCCTTCTGCAGTCAGCATGGCCAGTGTTGGAGAAGGCACTCAATTTAGAGTGCAATGCTGGGGCATTGAGGAGTCCTAAATAATGGTTTGGCTCCTTGTCCACAATCATGAGGAAAGACTCCTGCGGGGCCTGTACCATGGTACCATAATATAAAACAGAGGCTTGGAACAGTCTTGCCCGTGATCTCACCAGTGCCACTGGTGTTCCTTGGACTGGTGAGCAGGTCAGGCACCATTATTCTGACCTGAAGCGATGTAGGGAGGATCTACTGGACCAGTGGATCCTTGAATCCCGTGCGATGCCTAATGCCCCAGTACTGTGTAAGTAGCCATTGTATTAAGTAGTTAAGAATTGCTATGCTTGTCTATACTATGGATAGGTATGTCTCAATATCACTGCATTTACTTCACAGCTGCAGGTGTCCAGGTTATGAACCAGCAAACCCATGAAGATAGGCTGCAAAAGCTGCTTCATCAGACAGGTTAGTAATTATTCTGCATGTACTGTTATATAAAATAAATGAGAGAGCCTTCAAAAAGTGTTTTAACCCAATAAATAAAGGTGTAATAATCCTTTAATAAATGTATAATTCCTGGAGTGCGTCTGTGTCATTTTCTTTGATACGTTGTTGTACTGTTGCATTCTACAAATAGTATGTTGTATTAAGCAGTATCAACCCACGCTTGGGTAGGCCCATATAACGTGGATGAAGGGAGTGCCAGTAGCTTTTAAGCATATTTACAGTCCTCAACTGTTGGTTCATGCCTAGCATGTACAGGTTAATCTGGCACATGAGTAGCTTGGTATTGTGTTCCCCAGAAATGTCAGTGTGCTGCCAGAAATGTAGGGAGCTGTTAACATATAACTGATACTTTCACCTGAACATATCTAGATAATTATATGAAAGTAGAGCTGTCAGTGTACCATCTCAGCAGTAGTGTGTGTGAGCAACTCTCAAAATATGTTGCAGTAACATCTTCATCTTGGACAGTTTGTATGTAAGATACAGCTCATGTATATAATGATCTAGCAAAATCCAATTGCACAATATAAGGACATTGGGTAGTGTAATAATACATGTAAGGGACATATAACTGCAGTTAATAGGAATGTAGTGAAAACTAGAAGGATATATAGGTTGTTAATTGAGCTATCTTTTTCCACCCTACTGTATGTGCATAAAAAATGCAATTCCACACTTCAGTTAGTATGTCTAATCTCAAAACATTTGTTGGGACATATGTCCTATTGGTTTATAAATATTTGCATTTATTTCTATGCATGTACCCTGTTAAAATACCACAATATTGGTGGCCTGTTGCCATCAATTCAACCTGCATGCTGTTGTAATGTCCGCTATTGTTCTATACATGCATGTGTTATGCTTGCTTTTCAACTGTTGAAAATCTGGTGTGTTGGGTTAATTGGAATACTTCTGCATGCTGTTATAACTAATTGGGAATGCTGTAGACTGTTACTAACCCATATCTTTATTAAACTCTTCAAAACATAGTTTGTATGGGAAGGCCAGTCCCAGCGGACCCACCTGTCCCACCTCAGCTGGCCATGGCACCAGCAGATCTGGTGCCCAGCCTGGGACATCCTCCTCCATTGGCCCTGTGCCACCTTTGGGTAAAAGCGCTGCAGGGGATGGGGCTTGGCCCCCCATGCAAGCGTGGGCGGAGGAGGGCCACCTATCAACCTTCGAACAGTCCGGGCTGTGGTGCGTAGAGAGAGATTGAACGTTCTGTTGCAGAACCTCTACGCCAGCTTGAGGCCCGAGTGGCGCAACTCCCGGGTCAGCCTGGCCCTCCTACACAGCCCCCAGGACAGCCACCCTCTGGGCCGTGAAGGTGCAGTGGTTACTGCTGATGGGTGGGGACCTCAGTCCCACTGTTTCCATGTGGGGGCTCATGGGCTTGCAATTTCCAAACATCCCTCCTTGTCAAAGGTGTTCACCCACCACATGTGTCATATACGCCCCTGTATGCATCTTGCTTGTCTTCTCTGTTTCCCTCCCCCAACCTACCTCCCCAAATATAACTACTTCCCCTACCCCACATTCCATTCTCACCTGAAAAAAAGGGGCAATCTGCTCCCAAAAAAAAATTATGCACCGTACATAGTTGCCCATTTTGCACACATGTCCACTGGACACATGAAATGTTATTTAATTGGCATTACAACATACTTTGTTGTCCCCACCCCTCTCTCAGGGGTTGAAGGTTTCATATCTACCTTCAAATTTATTGCATATGCACAGCTGTTGCTGTTGAAGAAATGGGCAGCTATGGATCTTCCCTACACCCATCCTGCACATCCCAAGCTATTTTCCATACTGTTTTTCCCTCTTTGTGCCCCTTTTTCACCACTTTCCTATCTCCCCATTTTTCTTTTCTTTCAAAGAAAGTAGCATGGGGGTGAGTGGGAGTAAGCACTATTAAGCAGTAGTTAGCAGGTTTGCCCAAGTTTGCACTTGTTTGCACTTGGCTAAGCAATGCGCAGCAATGGGCAAACCCGTGCAAACCCACTTACAACTGCTTAAAAGTGCCTTAGTCACTCGGTATGTGAGGGCCCTTGTTCTGCTCAGGAGCAAAATAAAACACCTCTGTAAGTCTCGAACCCCAGACCTTGCACACACTACACAACATGAAATACCACTAAGCCACGGTAGATATACATCAAGGTGGTGCTTAAATAAATATATCATGCATCAGAATGAGTGAATGTAAAGGAAAAATAGGAATACCATACCACACAACTTGTTCTGTGGATGTTGACCAACAGTTGTGGGATTACATTACATGACTGTGATAAGAGAAGCAGCCATTCTAGCAGGAAATAATGTTACACCATCACTTTACAACCCCACACAGTATCACAGCAGGACAAACACTGGCATATCTGTTTAGGGCAGAGGTCATACCTCCCAACTGTCCCTAATTTTCAGGGATGTCCCTGATTTTGAAACAAATTTTAGCTCTGTCCCTTTGAATCCCTCCGAAAACTACTGACTTTGGCCAGAAAGGTGGTGAATTACACTTAACGAATAATGACAATAATTAAGAGTTAGGCACTTCTTTTACTTCAGAAAAGGTGTATTAATTCATATGCTCTGATTCTCTCAATGTCTCAACTTAATGGCACTAATATTTTAAAGGTGTCCCTGATTGTCCCTGACTTTTTCTTGACTTTTCCCTGAGTCTGTTCAAATATGTACCTGAGTGGTTGAGAGGTCTGGCAGAGGCAGAAACACACAGGCATATCAGCCTTTCTGCTGTTACACACTGTGCAAATAGCATTGGAAGGAGTTTCGGAAGCATACCCTTATGTAGGAATACAGCACTGAAATACAAATGGATATAGCCATGTGCTGGTAGCAACCAACTGTAAGAATGCCATTGCTCTATTGCTGAAAAGACCTGTGTGGTGCACAGACAAAAAATAACAGACTATTCTCTGGCTATCATGTGGTACTTGCTTTGATAAACTAACATGTACACAGCAACCCTGTAAGTCCAGCAAGATAAAATCTACACAATACTACTTATGCTCTCTGCACTTCTGCACCCCTACCCAAATGTAGAATATACCTGTGTGTGCAGGGTCTACCAAGGATGTAGGTAAGCCTACTCACTGTACTAAAATGTGTCCAGTTTTTCTGAGCAGCTTGTGCTAATGTCAACACTAAAAAAGCACAAACTGTTTAGAACTGAGTAAATGAATATTCACAGTATAGCAGTTCACAAACAATGTTTGTGCCAAAGGAATACATCTCAATAACTAGCTTTGTATGGCAGTTAATTGTAACAGTTGAAAAGAAAGTACATCTTTCCATGTATCTTGGGGTAGCATTTTGAGGGGTGAGTACATTTCTACAGTGACAAGTGGGTACTGGAAGCAGCAACATTAGGTCTGAGTACAGAATGTAAATCTCTGGCTACACCCCTGGCTTCTGATATAAGAACTATACCAACCTTCTGTCTTAAACAATGATGTCCACAGCAAACAAGGATGATCTCCATCTTGGAAAGCTGAAACGACCACCCCTACATGAGTCAGCAATTTATAGTACTGGGTTGCTATGACTGCAATTACTACACAGCAGGCTGCATGCAATTAGCAAATGGTGGCCACTAATTGGTGCATAGGCCATCACATGCTCATGTGTAAATTCCTACAAAAGCAGGCTGCAATCTCTGCCAACAAACTCAATCACTCTATTGCAGAGACTGACAGAGAGAGAGACAGAGACAGAGAGAGACAGAGAAAAGGAAAAAGAAATATTACCAAATCATACAAAGGAAAGGTATGTGACACATATGTATTTACTGGCATGTAGTAGATGCTATTGAAGAATAGTCTACATAATGTGAACCATTCATATGTGGCAGCAGTACTTCTTTATGCACAGATGTTCTGCTTAACTACTGCTATGGACAATACTGTGTGTACCTGTGGGCAGTGGGACATACCTGTGAAATGTGTAGCTCAGCATTAAATGTCAAAGATCTGAGCCATGTTATCTGTGTTCTGTACAGTAGTGCGGCCAATGGCTGTTGTGGGGATTAGCGCTGACATTATATAAACATGGGTGTGACAGAACAACACATGCATGATAGTCATATTAAAGTGTAGCTTAGCATTGGAAACTGCTGTAGCAGTCTAGTATGCTTATCTAGCATCTGTTGCCATATATACCCCCCCTAATGTTAGTCTGTGTTCATATGTGAGACATGTTTGTGTTGCAGCAAGACCCAACAGTTCAGCTGTGAGGTCCAGGGACTTACAACAGTGTGGACCTTGTGTGTGTATGCCACACACATACGGAGAAATATATATGTGTCATATATATTCACATCTGTATATGTGCATAGAGCAGGGGACATATTGCAACTGTTTGTGAAGTGGGGAGATATATATGTTGGTGAAGGTTAGTATGCGCATATTTGTATGTAGGTTTTAGTGTGTGACGAACAAGACAGCATACAGTGCTGATATATGACATGTGGTGGTTAAACACTGTGGGTGGTTTTTTCAGTTTGCAATGTTGAAGCCAGTAAGGCCTGCTAAAGCTACCTGGGCTGTGAACACCTTCAATGCATTTATCCCAAGTCTGTGTGATTTTATTACATTACTGTACACCTTACATCCTTTGTATAATTAATATTCTCACTATGAAAGGTGAAATGTTTATGTGCCTACATATATATGTATATGTATATGTAGACCAATGGATGTGTATATGTATATATATATATATATATATATATATATATATATATATATATATATATATATATATATATATATATATATATATATTTATATATACTCATACGCACTTACATCTATTTGTTGCAATACATTCTCCGTACTGTTGACTGACTGTGATGGTCAATATGTTTGTGAATACGTCGAAGATATGTATCTGTGGGATAGCTTAGTGGGAAACTGTTTATGTCATGGTATTATGGGTCCTTGCTTTGATCCTAGCAAAAGCTGTGTATTCTGTTGCTAGGCAGAACAAGTGCTATTGCATGCAGTGTGATTAAGTCCCTTGGTTTTAATTAGGGTGTATCATTGGAGGCTAAAGCACTACATCTATGATTATTGATTGGTACCGATGTTGAATGCAAATCCTGTATGTACTGTAGTACTACCTGAAGCTCTGGGCCTGTACAGCAAAGTATGGTGTATGTCCACATTGCTTGCATCCACTGTTTTGTGTGGTCCCTGTATTCATCATAGATTACATTTCTCAAGATTAAGGTTGTGCAAGTACTGACACACAGTACTGTATAGTACACACTGAAAGCTTATCTGGGTTGTCATACCTTTGTGTCCTGTAATTATGTCTGATGTGTGTGTGTGGGTATGTCTGTAACATGTCCTTTGACATATGTGTGGTAAAACATATAACTGCATATCTAGCAACATTCCTAGTGTACTACAGCAGTATGCAACCTATATTCCCAGTTGTGCACATATTTTGGCCACGGGTTTGCCATTAACAAGTTGTGTGGTATAATAGTAATACATTTACTGGACCTTACACCGATTGTGATGGATGATATATTTCTTTACACATCAGCTTGATGTATATCTGCTGTGGCTAGGTGGTGCATCGTGTTGCATACAGTGTGCCAGGTACTCTTGTATAGTCTTATTTAGTGATTTTATTTTGTTGCTGTGCAGAACATGGTTCATTAGATAGAGAGTGAGAAAGGCACTTTCAAGCAGTTGTGGGGTGAGCAGTGATAAGTGGCAGTTACAGTGTTTCACTCTTGGTTAGCTTATAGGTTGCTATATATGGCAGTTCAGTGATATCTGTACTGTATAATGTTAAATGTGCCATATGACTTGCTCAGACATATTTTTGTATTTATGTCTTCCAGGGATAATGGCCCATCACAGGAAATCCAGTTACAGTAGTGCTGATGATGATATCATTACTAGCAGTATGATTCAGCACTACCGTCTCATGTTCTCATGAACCAGCTAGGACCAGCAGGAGCGTACTGCAATGTGACAAGATGTTGTTCGCAGGGTCAATGAGATAGGCCTGCATAACTGGACATATGAGCAAGTACGCCACCACTGCAGTGATCTTCTCAGACATGTCTGTCAGCGTGCTGCTGATGGGTGTAGACAACAGCTTGCAACAGGAGGTGGTGTTAATATCCATCCCCCCCTCACCAGAGTGGAGGAGCTGCTCCTGAGCTTGGTGGCACCTGCCCAACAACAAGAGCAGCAGACATACACCATGATGGAGGTTGGAGCCACCCAGCAAGCACACATGGAGCATGCAGGTAACATGGCATATCTGTAGACTACTGTTATCTGTATTGGTAGATCATGCATATGTGAGATGTGGAGTGTGTCGTTCAAAGATGTGGAGCCTCTTGTTGTGCAATACTGATCATTTGGAACATAATCTGTAGCCCTGTGAATGTAAACTGCTGTTGTACTGTAACATTGCAAACACACAGTAGCAATGCCACAGTTGTGGCCACTGACAAACTGTCTCATCTCTATGTAGGTCCCTCTGGGATGACATCAAGGCAGCAGACAGATGCTAGTGAGTGTGTTCTACATTTATTATTGTAAATAAAAAGTGCATGTCATAGTTAAGGTGTAGGCCATGTACACATGTAACACACCTACCCATAATGCATGCTGTGCATGCTTGGTGTAAGAGCATGCACATCTCACTAATGTGATTAGCTGCCTAAAACACATGCAATACCCAGACCATCTCAAACAAATGTGGCTAGACTGTAGTGACCATTGGATAGGCACAGCTGATACTCAACATGCACATAACATACACATCTATGTCATACACAGAGCATTTTAACATGCTACACATAAAGGAATCCACTGCGGTGGTGGTGCTGCGGTAGCGTTGTCACCTTACAGTTAGACGTTGCCCGTTCGATTCTCAGTTAGAGCGTCTTCTGTGTGGTGACATGCGTGAATGGGCATTCCTTCATTGAAGGTTGTGTGTTAGGCCCGGCAAGCCAGCACGTCAAAATCTACTGCCAATCATTAGCAGACCGGAGTTCCGCTGTGGCGACCTCTAACCGGGAAAAGCTGAAAGAAACAAACAAACACATAAAGGAATCCCAAACCCTCTGTAAAGACACACTCCAGTAGCTAAAATCTTATCCACACATTACACATAATATACCTGAGGGTAGAGGCCTATCATGGGGCATTTAACCACTCTGCAACACACTACACATTCATGTCAGGGAATGCTCCTTATTGGCCTCCTTATAAACTCACATAATAACTGGTTGTGAAATGGTGAATTTAGCCAAGATAGTACAGTTCCAGCACAGCATGATTAGTGCTGGTTTGGGAAACATTTGTAGCCTTGAGTGACCACCTGATGCTTCATGATGATGGCCTATGGTACTATACCCCATCCAGTTATTGTAACCACAGTACTACACATAGCTTTCATTGCTATACACCTTAATGGTGCGTGTGTGCCCACATCTGACCTCTAAACAGTATGCATACCAATCACCATTTGCACAACTGACACATATATGTCTTGTGATGCTATTGAGTGGCTAGGTCATATGAAACACATTGGGTATGTGTAATGTTTAAATATGTAGTTGTGTTTTAGCATGCCATGTCATGGATGAGACTGGCATGTCCACAATATGATCTACACTCACCATAAGTACCGTACATTGGGTATGTGGCCGAATGGTATTCCATCAATCATCCATGCACTACTTATGATGTTGTGTGAATAATAATCATGCATGTGCTAAAAATGTGTCCACAATTATTTGCTAAAGACACAGATGCTGTAATCAGCATTGGATACCTATCTGACACACAGATAGACATCCAGCAATGGTATGTACACCTGTGAGTTATGGTGCACAGTACATTACAGGGTTATGAATACCTGCACAGCAATGTTGTGTCCATGTATACATTGTGTTCCAGGGGGAGGGCCATCACCTAATAACAAAACACATGCATCAAAGCCATGTATAGTGTTAGTAACAAGGACTGACTACACTTGCACTGCATACTGCTGAGCAACACATGTCCTGCATGCTGACATGTGTGATATGACTGTTTTGCTTGTGATACTGTACCCCACCATTACCTGCTATTCTTTATGTTCTGTGATTGCTGGCGTTGTGTGTGTCTGCTTTAGGGAGTGTATTTTTGTGTGTGTGTATGTGTGCATGTGCGCATGTGCACATGTGTGTATGTGTGCATGTGCGCATGTGTGCATGTGTGCATTTGTGCATGTGTGCATGTGCACATGTGTGCATGTGCGCATGTGGTCTGAAGTCATGTTCAGGTCTTAAAGTGTGTTTCCTGTTTTCCTTTCACAGGTGCTGAGGTGGGGCTGGTTCAGTACAGCAGGGAACCTGATGTCACTGGGACAGACAGTGATGATAAGGATAGGTGTGTTGAGGTACAGGCAGGTTTGTCAGGGTTTGTTGTTGGGCCACCAATTGACAGTACACAAGTCTCCACCCCATCCATGCACACAGTCATACTGCCTGTACATCCATCATCACCATAGCCCTTAGCTGAGGGACAGTGTACGGTTGGCACTGGCCAGGACAGTCTGGTATCTATGGCACATGTATCAGGACACAGGAGCCATAGCCAGATGTCTGGAATGGTACCACATAGGCAGATGCCCTGGGGTTTTCATCAGAGCACTGCTGGCCATCATGCCCCTGGCAGATGTGCCACACCTCTTTCTACCACATGCATGTTCCAGGCTGTCATGGAGACACAGACATGAATGGAGTGGTACACTAGACAGGGACTAAGGGCACAGAGGTCTCATAACACCTCTGTAAATGAAAGTATCCGTGACCTAACAGGTGCCATACGTAACTACACTGACATCATTGATAGACGTTGGGATGAGACATTGGATGTCCACCACAATGTCATGTCCATGTGTCAGGACAGTGCGGGAAGGTTGAGACATCGATGTGGATGTATTCCAGCAACATCAGCAGCTGGAGGTCGCCATGGGTGTCCAGCAAGTCACAGCCGCTCCCGTAGTGCCAGTACCAGCCCCAGCAATGTTTAGGGGGGCTGTCCATAGACCGTCCTAGCAGACCACGTGCACGTGGCTCTGGCCAGTCCCAGGAAGGACCTGGATCCAGTGGACATATGTCAATCTCTTCAGATAGTACCCAGTCTGGATTAGTATCTGATACTGTCTGTAGCACCCCTGCCAGGCACAGGTTCCGTATCTGTGGCCAGAGACGGTGATCTGTAAAGCCTTTCAGGTACAGTCTGTAGCTGTCTCACAAATCCCCATATATGGCAGGCACATGGTGGAACTATGTGCATGCAGACACACACACATAAACCAGAAACCTAGGGCAAACACATACCCGCACACATTACATCAACATTGGCCCATAACAGTACTCATGGCCCTCACACACACACTCACTCACACATGTCGATTGTATGGCTCAGTGTAGGCCTCTGGCAAACCAACAACACACCCTGTGCATATGATGAAGACTGTGCCACCTTCTGTCATCTGTAACATTGATCCAGGAACAGGCTAACATGGTGCTGATGCACAGGGTGATTTTAATAAAGTATAGCAATGGTTGGATGTGTAGCATGTTGTCAGCAGTAAAGTGTAATGATATCCTTGAAGGTGTAGCTGAGCAGGCATGATGCATTAAAGCTGTAATTAACAATGTTGTATTGTTTTCACCAGTGTTTATTCCAATTGTGTTTTGTTTGCTCATGTGCCACTTGGCTGATGTGTGTAGTTCTGTCAGCATGCGTTATACAGTGGACAGTAAGTGTGGGGTGTGTGCAACACAGGTTTGCAAGTGTCCATTTGTGAACATGGTGGAGGTGCACTGTCTGCATGTACATGCATATTGGACACATGGGCAGGGTGACATGCCCTGTATTGGCCAGTGTTAACACTCCATAGTTTCTATTGGTGGCCAGTATGCATTGTACTACACACATTTTGGAACTTGAGTCCGCATGTGTGTGCATGACACAGGTTGACACTGTGCTGTGGGTGATGCTGTTGTTGCTATCTGTCATTAGTTTGCATTACTAAGGTTAACATTGTCCCAGCTGCATATTCCTTTAGTAATGCACACTGTTCACCTACAGGGTTGCATGGACCGTGCTATCACAAACACAAGAAATTCTCACTTATACAGTAAAAGTGCATTAGTCTCATGGACCCCTGCCATAAACTAAATATATAATAGAAGGTGTGAAGTTGTACCAAAAAAGAGTTACATACAAAGAAAGGATAACCTCTCTGGTCAGTATCATTGGGAAAATACAATCCCTCAATAAACATAAAAGGCAAGCTTCAAAATACAAAATGGCAAGGATTCCAAAGACAACACTAAAGCTTTCTTTAGTGTTGTGTATAATCTACAGGAGAAATCTCAGATCGGGTCACAGTTAATGTAAATGGTCACAAAGTACACTTATCTGACTGACATTACCAATTTCTTGTCAGACATTTTGAATGCGAATTTCACCACCCTGTCATTACACAAGGGCCACATTTCCAGACCTGAAGAATGTAAAACCTGATGATTCACAGACACTCTAGTTAAAACATCTCTTTACCAAAGTCCAAACCACAGTGGCAATGGTACTGGGCAGTGTCCCTGGCTGTGTCATACACAAGCTGACATATGACGTCACCACTCACCTAAACACTCCGTCCAGATGCAGCCTCTATACAGATTACATACTTGTGGAATGACGCATGGTAATGGTGTTCATAGTCCACAAGGGTTGAGCTACAACGTCTTCTTCTTCTCCTTTCAGATGCTCCCATTAGGGGTTGCCACAGTAGATCATCTGTTTCCATTTCTTCCTGCCCTCTGCATCTTGCGCTGTGACACCATCCACCTGTATGTCCTCTCTCACCACAGCCATAAGCCTCATCTTAGGCATTCCTCTTTTCCTGTTACCTGGTTGTTTCATCCTTAGCATCTATTTCACAATATACTCTGCATCCCTCCTCAGCACATGTACAAACCAACTTAATCCTGCCTATCTGGCTTGGTCTAATAACCTTCAAACCTGGGCTGACCCTCTAATATACTTATTCCTAAACCTGTCCACCCTCGTCACACCCAGTGCAAATGTTAACATAAATTGATTACGGGTATAACTACAACAGATCCTGGAAACTCTCACCCTATAAGCCAGACAAATGTTATCAGGAAAGCTATGGAGCACAGCATTATGGAACTCATTAACAGAGACATTATGAACCTGCAAACACTGCACCATACCCACTTAGGTTTTCTAAAGGCCAGATCATGGCTCCTACACCTAGTAGACTTCAAGCCAGTTAGCAAGGCTATAGGTGAGGGAGGGGAGGGCCACACAGACAAGCTATAGCTCACCAGCAATTCATACCCATCCCACATTCTGGTATTATACATATCCTCAACAGACTAACCATAAACGATTGTTAGATGATGGATTGACAACTGACGTGCAGATGTAAGACACACAGTAACATTTGTAGCCTCCATGTACAATTCTATGCCAGTAACAAGTGGTATTCCCCTGCACTCAGTCCTGGGACCACTCCTGTTTGGCATATAGCTTTCTTAGGTACAAGCAAACACAGTAGGGATATGTCTGCCCACGTTTGATGAAAATGCATACTGTGGGCTATACTTTATTCTCCAGATGACACACACATCCACTAAAAGGGTATCATAGAGACAGATACTTGGTGTCAAACTCATGCTGTAAAGCTATAAGCCAAAGAAAGCATAGTTATCCACTTTTTGAAAACAAAGTATCCCCAGAGTACAACATAGGTAGTAGCCCCCAGAATGTGGAACAGGTACTAATGTAAACATAGAGCCATGTGTTTAGTCATCTCTCCTTTGTTAATCACATTACCAAAGGGTTTTGAAAATCCTTCTGTGGAGCACATAAGCAATAAAGGGTTTTCATGCAGATCCACAAAGGTTGTTGCACACCTATAATGATTAGTCATCTTTGCCAGACTTTCCTTGCTTTGGAACAGGATTCAAATATACCTCAAGCATAAACCCTCACTCACATTCTTCAATAGAAACCGTGATGAGTAGATGTGAAACAGAAGACTTAGCCCAGGGATCACTGCAGTGGCTAAACTTGTCATTAGCATACAGAAGTGACCTAAGGTCTGGAAAGTGGCAGCATGCTCTGGCAAAGATAACAGATGCATTCATGGAGAAAGCAGAGTACCCACCTATGAAATAATTGAGATCACATGTATGTATATGGCTTTGCCTCACAGCTACCTTACATGTGTAATGCACATACAGTTGTCATTGTGATATGTCATACACTAGAAAAATCAAAACCCACTCTACGTTGAGAAACAGTGTCACACGCTCTCACACACACACAGTCAGCAAGTGCGAGATTCAAACTCCTTCCTAAGTACATTATAATACTACAGCAGTATACATTTACATGACACGCTATACACATTACTAGACTTTCTCCTTTCCACAGGTATATTTGTAGGATGGTGACATCATCAGACTTGACAACGATGAGTATACCACTTTTAAAGGGTGTGAGTAGTCTCCAAAATGATTGCTCCTCCCCAGGGAAAAACACACTCACCCACACTTGGAAAGTACAGGATTCGAACCCCTTCCTGACTACATTACAATACTGTAGCAGTATGCATTTACACAATGCGCTATACTCATTACTAGGGTTTCTCTTTTCCACAGGTATATTTGTAGGATGGTGACATCATCAGACTTGACAAAGATGAGTATACCACTTTTAAGGGGTGTGAGTAGTCTCCAAAAAGGTTACTCCTCCCCAGAGAGACACACACACTTGGTAATTGCAGGATTTGAACCCCTATTTAACGACCTTATGATATTACAGCAGTTCATATTTACATAATGCACTATACACATTACTGGGATTTTTCTTTTTCACAGGTATATTTGTAGGATGGTGACATCATCAGACTTGACAAAGATGAGTATACCGCTTTTAAGGGGTGTGAGTAATCTCCAAAAAGTTGCTCCCCCCCAGAGAAACACACAAACTCGTCAAGTGCAGTATTCAAACCCTTGCCTAACTACATTATAATACTACAGTAGTACACATTTATACAACATGCTATACACATTACTGGGACTTCTTGTTTCCACAGGTATATTTGTAGGATGGTGACATCATCAGACTTGACAAAGATGAGTATACCACTTTTAAGGGGTGTGAGTAGTCTCCATAAAGGTTGCTCCTCCCCAGAAAGACACACACCCACTCAGCAAGTGCAGGATTTGAACCCCTACCTAACTACATTATGATACTACAGCAGTACACATTTACACAAAGCACTATACACATTACTGGAATTTCATCTTTCCACAGTTATATTTGTAGGATGGTGACATCATCAGACTTGACAAAGATGAGTATACCATTTTTAAGGGGTGTGAGTAGTCTCCAAAAAGGTTGCTCTTTCCCCAGGGAGAGACAGACACACACACACAAACATAGTTGGCAAGTGCGGGTTTCATAATCCAAACTAAGTACGTCTTTACACTTCAGCAAGCAATATGGAGTTACAGGGTGCAATACAGACATTACTCGCTGACAGTTTGCCCAAAGGTTTTTTTCATATTTGCTAACCTCAGCAGGCTTATCATACTAGGTGTATTGTGAGTGTATTGTATGCATAGGCCATGACCATATCATATATGGGTTGATGCACCACATGCTGGCACACACACGGTCAAACTCTGTGGCTAATGTCTAAGCTCTGTCAACCCAATACTGGACAATACAGTCAGGAGAACTAGGGTCATACAACCACAACACCAACTGTCTCACATAGACCTACAATATAAGCACCAGCAAAACACACACATAAATACACATTACCATACTCGAAGAATACAAATATTAATATGAAAAAGAGAGAGTGTCCTCCTAAGCAGACAAGCAAGCAACATGCACCTCCAAGCACATGCCAGAAAACACATAATACACCAAAGCATTGTGCCTCATAACAGGCCCTAAGGCAAAACAACATACCCAACACACTAGTAATAGGTGACTTCATAGTCAGGCACGCAGATGTTCCACTCACTCGGCTGGACAAGGGGAAGGCTACTGTCAGTTGTCTGTCAGGTGCTATGATCCGCCACATAACACAAGCACTTACATCACTCCAGAACAGGTACATATATGACGTGTTCTTTGTACATGTCAGTGTGAATGATCTGAGACATACCTCCCAGGACAACATGACAAGAGATATATATTAGCTCTATGATCATGTAGCCCAGGCTGATATGACCCTGACCTTGAGTAGCATCTTACCTACATGATACTGCAATATAACAGAAAGATGATAAACTTCAACAATTGGCTGAGCTTCTGGTGTCATTCAAAGGGGATCCAGTCTCTGTTTGCCTGTGATGACATGATAGACAAACCTCGTTACTTCGCTACAGATGGTTTGCATCTGTCGTCCCTATGCTTCTGAATACTGGCCAAGGCTCTTGCAGTCCCCATATTACCTTTTTTAGGCAAGGCTCAAAGGTTCATAGGTTCATAGGTAGGTACTAGGCTATTGGCCCTGGGACCTATACCAGCCTAGCCAAAAAGGTACCCTGGCTTTTGCCACCCAAGAAATTTATTTTCCTGTGCCACTGTCAAGCAGAGACACAGAAGTGATCCCCAGGGTGAATTTCCTATTTCCCATGCAATCATCAAGATTTTTCTTGAAGAGTGCTAATGAGGAGCTTTGTTTGATATAGATAGGTAGTTTATTCTGGAGTATGTGAAGTCTCTGGGACTGGAATCTATTCCTCTGGCATGTTCTGTTTATTGTGGTGACAAGGTTTAGGTCCCTAGAGCGTGTAGGTTTATAGGTTCATAGGTAGGTACTAGGCTATCTGCCCAAGGGCATTTATAAGCCTAGCCAGAATGTGTTGGCTTTCGCCTCCCTTTTAAATTAGTTTCCTGGACCTCTGTCTAGCAGGGCCACTGATGTGATCCCAGGGGTAAATTTATGATTTCCCATCCACTCATCAAGATTCCTTTTGAAGAGAGTCAGCAAAGGGCTCTGCCTAACATAAACTGGGATTCTATTCCAGAGCGAGGGAAGTCTCTGAGACAGGAATTTATCCTTCCAGCACGTCCTGTTTATTGCTGTGCTGAGGTTTAATTCACTGGAGCGTGTGGCTCTAAGAGATTTGGTTTTCTTGAGGTGGACATGGCCTTATAAGTCAGGCATAGATCACCTCTGAGCAGGCAGTAAGCAACCGAGTAGAGCTGGAGTTTCTTTAGTCAAGCTGCATAGGGCATCTCTTTGAGGCCCATGATCCTCTTGGTGAGGTACTTCTGTGGTCTTTCCAGCTGTTGCATGTGCCGATTAAGGTACATACCAAATGGGGCATTGTACTCTATTATGGGCCTAATGAGTGATGAGTAGAGGGGCACAATGACCTCTCTTGATCTAGAGGTGAACCCTTTCGTGATTAGGTGGGCTACATAGAAGGAATTTCTAACCACTTTGGCAATGTGATTATCAAAGGAGAGGTTACTATCTACCTGGGTCCCCAGGTCCCTAATTACATTTTCCGTACCTAGTGGATTACCACCTATGTGGCAATTCGTGGGCACTTTGTTTTTCCCAAAGGGGATAACTATGCATTTTTTGGCATTCAGCTTGAGGCCATGGTTTTGACACCAGGTATCTGTCTCTGTAAGACCCTTCTGGAGGATGTCTGTGTCAGCCGGAGAGTCGATTATGGACCCCAGTTTGCAGTCATCTGTGAACTTGGTCAGCCATAGTCCTCCTGTGCTTGCCTGTACCTCAGAGACGTATATACTGAACAGGAGGGGGTCCCAGGACCGAGCCCTGTGGGACGCCACTTGTGACTGGTTTAGAGTCAGACATGGCACTCGCAACTCTGACCATGTGTGTTCTATCCGTGAGCCAGTTGGCCACTCATCTCGTGACATAGGGGTTAATGTTCAAGCTGGTAAGCTTGTTTATGATGCCAGAGTGGGGAATGGTGTCGAAGGCCTTAGCGAGGTCCAGGTAGACTGTGTGGACTACCTTCTCTTCATCTATGGCCTTGGTAACTGTTTCAAAGAAGTCAGCTAGGTTTAGAATGCAGGATCTGCCTTTAACAAAGCCGAATTGGGTAGGGTCCAGTGTCTGGAGGTTTCCAATGTCTCTGTTTATGAGTTCCATGATAATTTGCTCCATAGCTTTGCAGACCAGGCTGGTCAGGCTTATAGGACGATAGTTCCCAGGTTCTGTTGTGGCACCACCTTTGTGGAGTGGGATGACTGTTGCTGTACGCCATTCTTTGGGTACATAGCCTGTGGTAAGACTGAGTCTGAACAGTGAATTTAGGTGAGGGTTTAGTTCCTTTTGGAGCTCGTGTAAGACGCAGCCTGGGACACCATCCAGTCCCATTGATGCTGTGTTCTTAACTTTGGAGAGGGCTGTTTTTACCTGCATGTCCGTGATGTCTGGGACTCTGCATTCTTCTGGGATGGACACGGGACCTTTTGGGGGTGAGGGGGGGTGAAATTTGCACTGAACTTGTCTGCCAGGATGTTGGCAATGTCAGTTGGTTCAGTGTATTTTTTGACATTTTGCAGTAGTTCAGAGCATATCTGAGAGTTGCCACCTAAATTTTTGATATAGCTAAAGAAGGCTTTGTAGTTATCTTTAGATTCCTTGCCAATTTTTCTTTAGAAACTGGCCTTGGATGGTTTTATGAGCTATCGTAGTTTCTTGCTAATAATGATCAGTGATGCCTTTCCTTTTTGGAATTTTGCTCTATCATGTAGTAGTTTCCTCCTTCTGTTGTATAGCTTATTTATGGCCAGAGACCACCAGACAGGTTTCCTCTTTTTGGAGGAATGAGTCTTGGTTTTACTTGGGATGGCCCGATCCATGCATCCCTGTAGATGCTCATAGAATGCACTTGTAAATGATTCTGCGGATTGGATAGCATTATCCTGTAGCAAGGGGGCTTTGAAACTTTCCACTTTGGTCTTGAGAAGTGTGAAGTTTGCTTTTGAAAAGTTTTTCACAGTGGTATCCTTGACTGGGGGAGGGGTCGGGATGTGGATGTCCAGTGTGATTACTTTATGATCTGATCTTACCAGCGAGGGGTTTACCTCTGGTGTGGAACACTGATCCCCCATGTTGGTGATGATCGGGTCCAGTATGTTGTCACCTGTAGTGGGCATGGTGACCAGCTGTTCCAGGGCATTTGAGTTTATAAACTCTAGGAAGCATTGGGCAAAGGAGTTTGTACTTGAGTAATTCTCCAAGTCAGTGTCTGAGTAGTTGAAATCTCCTAATATCATGGTGTTTGGTAGGACCTTTATATTTTCCAGTGTTCTCAGGAATGCTGAGTGAGGGTCCTGAGACAAGGTAGGTGATCTGTAGTAGGCTATGATCTGATAAGCAGCTTTGCCCACTGTTAGTTGCACTTGGATGGGCTCCAAGGCCTCGTGCTGTGCCACTAACCTGGAGGTGTATCCTTTATGAAAATGGATACACCCCCTCCTTTTGTATTTCGGTCCGGGTTTTGGGGACGAAGCTCAGAGGGATTGGGATTTCTTTAAGTGGAGCATTCCAACAGCTCTGTGTTTGACATAGCTTTGTATGTTAGGCAGAGATCACCTCTGAGTAGGCGATATGCGACAGAGTAAAGCTGGAGTGTTTTGAGACGGTCTGTGTAGGGCATGTATTTGAGGCCGGTAATCCTCTTTGTGAGGTATTTCTGCGGGCTTTCCAGTTGTTGTAGATGTCTTGTGAGGTATATACCAAAAGGGGCGTTGTACTCTATAATGGATCTAATGAGTGATGAGTAGAGGGGAACAATGACCTCTTCTTTTCTGCATGAGAAACCTTTTGTGATGAGGTGTGTCATGTAGAAGGATTTCCTGACTACTGTGGCGATGTGATTATCAAAGGAGAGACTACTGTCCACCTGTGTCCCAAGGTCTCTTACCACACTTTCAGTGTTAAATATACTACCGCCTATCTTGTAATTCATGGGCACAGAGTTTTTACCAAAGGGGATGACAATGCACTTTTTGGCATTGAGCTTGAGGCCATGGCTTTGACACCAGGCATCTGTCTCAGTGAGGTCCTTTTGTAGGATGTCCACATCGTTAGTAGTTTCGATTATGGCTCCTAGTTTGCAGTCATCTGGGAACTTCATTAGCCAAAGACCTTCTGTGTTAGCCTGTACTTCAGGGAAGTAGATACCAAACAGGACAGGACACAGGACTGAACCCTGTGGTACTCCACTTGTCACTGGTCTGAAGTCAGATTTGGAGTCTGCTACTTTCACGGTGTGGGTTCTGTCAGTGAGCCATTTGGCAACCCATCTTGTGACATAGGGATTTATACCTAGTTTAGTGAGTTTATCTATAATTCCAGAGTGGGAGATGGTGTTGAAAGCCTTGGCAAGATCTAGATAGGCTGTGTGAATCACCTTACCCTTGTCTACAGCTTTGGTGACTGCTTCAAAGAAGTCTATCAGGTTTAGGAGACATGATCTGCCTTTTACAAACCCGAACTGGTTGTGGTCCAGAGTTTGGAGATTACCAATGTCTTTGTTTATAAGTTCCATGATGATACGTTCCATGGCCTTGCAGACCAGGCTCATAAGGCTAATGGGGTGCTAGTTCCCGGGGTCCGTGGTGGCTCCCCCCTTGTGTAGTGGGATAACCGTCGCTGTGCAACTTGCAGCAGGCACAAAGCCTGAGGTGAGGCTATGATTGAACATGGTACTTAGGTGTGGTGCCAGTTCGTTCTGTAGTTCATGTAGAGCGCAGCCTGGGATGTTGTCTGGTCCCATGGATGCTGTGTTCCTGGCTTTGGAGAGTGTGGTTTTTACCTGTGCAGCCATGATGACAGCAACTTTGCATTCTTCCGGTATAGAGATGGGCTCTTTCATGGGTGAGAGGGGGGGGGGGGAGTTAGCACTGATCCTATCTGCCAGGATGTTGGCAATATCAGTTGGGTCTGTATATTTAATGCCACTGTGCTGTAACTCAGAGCAGATCTGAGTGTTGCCATTGAGATTCTTGACATAGCTATAGAATGCTTTGTGGTTGTCTTTAGAATCAGTGGCGATTTTGTTTTTGTAACTAGCTTTGGAGGATTTTATCAGGGATCGGAGCTTCTTACTGAGGCTGACCAGGGAGCTCCTCCACTCATGGGATTTTACCCTCTTTTGCAACAGTTTCTTCCTTCTGTTGTACAGTTTGTTTATGGCAGGGGACCACCAGATTGGCTTCCTTTTCTTGGAGGATAGCATCTTGGTTCTGTTTGGTATAGCACGATCCATGCACTCATGTAAGTGCTTATAAAGTGCAATTGTGTAGGATTGAGTAGTTGTAACGGTATTGTCCATCTGCATGGGTGTCCTGAAGTTCACCACTTTTGTCTTAAGAAGCATGAAGTTGGATTTAGAGAAATGTTTTAACATGGTTTCCTTAATGGGGGGTGGTGGCAGAATGTGGATATGTAGGGTAATTAGCTTATGGTCAGATCAGACCAATGAGGCATTGACTTCAGGTGTGGAACACCGGTTACTCAGGACAAACCAAACCCCGTAACCAACACAAATAACCACAAAGTGAGCTAAATGCTACTCATTGGCAGAAGACTCAGCCTCCAAATGATATGCCTTTTACAAACCCGAACTGGTTGTGGTCCAGAGTTTGGAGATTACCAATGTCTTTGTTTATAAGTTCCATGATGATACGTTCCATGGCCTTGCAGACCAGGCTCATAAGGCTAATGCGATGCTAGTTCCCGGGGTCCGTGGTGGCTCCCTCCTTGTGTAGTGGAATATTGATATCTGTGCAGTAAGAGAAACCTAGTTCAAGGCTCCAGAGAGCACACCAGCACTACCAGGATACTACTCATTCCATACCTTCCAGCATCAGAACCTGGATCATAGCACATAGGGTGAGGATGTATCCATATTCATCAAGGATACCTGCACCTCTCTCTACATGCCCTGTACAGGATATGTACCCATAGAATGTTGCACAGCAACGTTCTTCCCACTCCACAGGGGTGGGGCCACAAAAGACCCTTGGCATTCATGCTCTATGAGCCTGATGAGTCTGATCTGCAAAGCAATCATAATGAAAGTCAACAATAAAGACATTGGGAACCTTCACACAGTTGAGCACACCCAGTTTGGCTTTGTCAAATGCAGATCACGCCTCCTGAACTGGGTGGATTTCTTTGAGACAGTTACCCAGGCTACAGATGATTGAAATGAGCTCCACACAGCCTACCTATACCTCACTAAGGCCTTTGACACCATTCCCCAGTCAGATATCATAGATGAACTCACCAACCTCGGCATGAATCCATACATCACAAGATGGATTGCAAACTGGCTCACAGATAGATCCCACAAATTAAGATTTGCTGGCTACATGTCAGACTCTACACCAGTAACAACTGGTGTCCCCCAGGGTTCAGTCCTGGGGTCCCTCCTGTTTGGTATAGACTTGTCAAAAGTACATGCCAACACAGGAGGGTTGTGGTTGACTAAGTTTGCTGGGAACTGTAAAGTGTTTGCCATAATAGATTCCCCGGATGACACAAATATTCTCCAGAAGGAACTCTATGAGAAAGATGTGTGGTGTCAGAATCATGGCCTCAAGCTCAATGTGGAAGAATGTATAGTAATCCTACTTGGTGAAAACAAAGTACCCACAAACTACCACATAGGTGTTACCCCCTAAAAACTGACAAGGTAATAAGGGATCTGGGGACACAAGTAGATAGTCATCTTTCCTTTGACAACCATGTTGCTAAAGTGATTAGGAAATCCTATGTGGCCCATCTAATCAACAAAGGGTTTGCATCAGGATCAAAAGAGGTAGTGGTGGCCCTCTACTCTTAAGTCATCAGACCCATCAATGAGTACAATGCACCATTTTGGATGTACTCGACTAAGCATATCCAGCAGCTGTAGAGACCACAGAGGTACCTCACGAAGAGGATTACTGGCCTCAAACAGCATGAAGAGGATTACTGGCCTCAAACAGTTGTGTTATGCAACACAACTGGTAAAACTATATCTGTTCTCCATTGCGTACCGCCTACTCAGAGGCACACTGTGCCTAACATACAGAGCCATGTCCAACACATAACTGTTGAACATGCTCCATCTACGGATAACAAAATTGAGTCACACTACACACTCCAGGGATATAAACCTCATCACAACAATGAATACAACATGCTGGTGGGATAGAGTACCATCCCAGATGGGTCTGATGACTGATGAGTAGAGGGAACCTCCTTTGACCTACATGCAAAGACCTTGGCAATTTGTGGGAACACATAGCATGATTTTCTAACCACTTTGTGAATGTGTTTC
The DNA here is from genome assembly GCF_019279795.1 of Protopterus annectens. Lineage (NCBI taxonomy): Eukaryota > Metazoa > Chordata > Ceratodontiformes > Protopteridae > Protopterus > Protopterus annectens. The sequence continues at coordinate 224,907,748 of NC_056745.1, forward strand.
TGGAAGTAGAGATGACTATCCACATGTGTCCATAGATCCCTTATTTAGGGTGTTGGCACCTATGTGGTATTTGTATGACTGTAGCTCGAGGCCATAATTTTGACACCACATCTGTCTGACTGAGACCCTTTTTAAGGATGTCTCTGTTGTCCCAAACATCGATTATGACAACCTTTTTGCAGTCATCCACAAACTTTGCTAACCATAGCCTTCATGTGATTGACTGTATTTCTGAAAAGTATACACCAGACAGGAGGGGTCCCAGGACTGAGGCATGGGGGACAGCAGTTGTTACCAGCTTACAGTCCAACAGGGAGACCACAATTCTTACCTTGTGGGATCTAACTGTGCCACAGTTGGCAATCCATCAGATGACATACGTGTTTATGCACAGGTTGTTGATTTTGTGGATAGAACATGTGTGTGTGATGTTGGAAAAGGGCTTTTCAAGGTCTATGTAGGCCATGTATAGCTCATTTCATTGATGTATGTCCTGAGTAACTGCCTTGAAAACTGTCTTGCAGGTTTAGGAACCATGATCTGCCCCTGACCAAACCAAAACGGGTAGGGTTTGGTGTTTTTAGGCTCCCAATAGCTCTGTTTATGAGTTCCATAATGATGGACTCCATGGCCTTGCAGATCAGGCTTATTAGGCTTATAAGACAATAGTTCCCATGGTCTGTTGTGCACCAACACTTGTGGAGTGTGCCAAACATTGCTGTAACCCATTCAACAGTTTCATATCCTGTACAGAGGGTGTCTCAACAGACTGTTCAGGTGCAGGGTCTGTTTGTTTTGGAGTTCACATATGACACAGCCAGGGAAACCATGTCATCCCATAGACACCGTGTTTTTAGGTTTGGTTAGAGCTGTTTAACCATTTTATATGTGATTTTTGGGTTTTCACAATCTCCAGGTATGGTAATGGGCCCTTTTGTCAGTGAGAGGGGGGTAAATATGTATGAACCTGTCTGACAAGATGTTGGCAATGTCAGTCATGTACATGTATTCATTTACACTTTGCACTGACTCAGAGCATATATGAGTTTACATTGATATTTATGACATAGCGAAAGAAAGCTTCATGGTTCTCTATGGACTTTTTGGCAATATTTTTGCCAGAACATGACTTGGATAATGTTAGGAGTGCTCATTGTTTCTTGATGATACTGATCAGAGATTTATTAATCTTCTTTGGATTTTCACTTTCTTTGAACAACTTAAGTACTTGTAGTACATAGTTTGATGATGACAGGGGTCCAATATATTATATGGGTCTGTTTTCATATCACTGTGTGCAGAAGGCAGGATTGGTGAATAGTGACAAGTGTCTGGAGTAAGAACTGCAACTGCCAGATATGTGTGGCCCACTGCTGTACTCAGACATGGCCTAAGTGTGTGAGCATGCCCAGTATGACCTTTCAGTATGTTGCTGACTGAAATTTGCTAAATTTGTTTAAGTGTGTGAGCATGCCCACTATGGGCATATATACTATATGTGTGTTAAAAATCAAGTTGGTTTTTACTTCAGGGCTCACCTTTGTGTCGTACATCGACAGGAAGCACATTGTGCCTGCAGGGCTTCCATGAGTCAATTTGCATAGACTTATCAACATTTCTACATACAGGGGGGGGGCAGCTATTATTTGTACATTTCTACCCGGGGGGGCACACCTGATTGTTACTGTGGGTGTACATAGGATGAGGGGTACACCTGACACGTATACACATTTGCTAGGCCTGCGCTGCTATGTCAGGTACTCCATTTCAATCTGTATTGTTGCCTATCATACTGGCTTGAGGCATACCACTGTACTACAGACCTTAGCTTCCAATTACATGCATATTAGTTTGTGACTTCATAGCCTACCCAACCCACATCACACTGCCTGGCCTTCTGTTATCTGTCTGCATAGGCCTGGGGGGAGGTTACTCATATGCCTCTTCAGAGGGCATGATACAGCATTTGTTTATGTTTGCGTTTGTGTACAATTGCCCTGCTGGCTGTGACTGTTAGGTATGTGGCCCCCCAACTGGTATGTGTGAGCGACTTAAGTTGTATCTGTGCCAGTGAAATGCTGTCATGGCTTAGTGGTTCAGTATTGTGACTATAGTGCATAGTATCCTGAGTTCGAGCCCTGTCACTGATTTTTATTTTCCTGCTGGGCAGACCTGACTGGTTAAGGAACAGTAAAGCAGGTGTGAGCATGTTTACCCGACTTTGCTCGACTTTGCCCTCAGGTGGTGCTGCAGGGCTGCCTATGTCGGATGCACATAGTACACTCCCTATGCATGTTTGAAAACAGGTAGTGTCAAGTGAGGCATCCCTTTTACTGTATGTGCGAATTAGAGAGAGGTGTAATTTCTAGGGTTCCTACTGAGTCAGTGTATGTGCTATGCGTTGCCTCTTTGCCAAGGCCAGGGCATACTGGGCACACCTCCTTCTACCAACTGGGGCAGGCTCAGGTTGTTCCTCCTCTGAGTCACGCTATGCCTGTGCAGGCCTTGGCAATGGTGGGGGGGCTGTTTGGCCCTGCCCCATGCTGTTCCTGCTGCAGCTATTTCCGCAGGATCATACTGTGTAGCATGGCACATACCATAGCAATTTGGGTACATGTAGTTGGTGAGTACTGCAAGGCTCAACCAGATGTGTCCAGGCACCGGAACTGTGACTTGAGCATCCCAAACACACGCTCAATTATGTTTCTTGTTTGTGCGTGTGCCTCATTATGGAGTTTTTGTTCAGGTGTGTGTGCATTTCTGATGGGTGTCATCAGTCATGGCCCAAGTGTGTATCCAGCATCCCCCACTAGGTGACCATCAGGGATGTCCCCACTGGCAAATCTCTGGTACAGCTGCGTCAGATGCCAGATGTGGGAATCGTGATAGCTTCCAGGGCAGCCAGCACACACATTCATTATTATGCCCTGGGCATCACACACGACCTGGCAGTTGATGGAGCGGAAGCCCTTGTGGTTGATGTAGACCCTACCCCACTCACCGGGTGGTGCTTTGATGCACATGTGCGTGCAGTCTATTGCACCCACTACCTCAGGGTATTCTGCTATTTGGTGAAAAGACACATATTGCTGGCCAATGCCTCACAGGAATTGGGGAAATATACGAGGTCACCGACATGTGCTGACATGGCATCCAGGAACTGGTGGAGTACCCTGGATGCTGATGCCTGTGAAATCCCCATCATATCACCAGTTGGTTTTTGGAAGGTACCTGTAGCTAGTATTCTTATGCCAACACATACCTTGGTATCCACTGGGATGGGTTCCCTTCTGTTGGTTTTGTGTGTGAGGCGTGGCTGGCACAGCTCAACAATTTGCTGCAGGAGGTCTCTGTCCAACCTATAGCGCTCCACTATCTCCAGCTCATGTAGCCCCTGGTAGGTTACCCTGGGTCTGTACACTCTTCTCCGTCTCCTCACTGTGGGTTGCTCAGCAGCATTCATAACATCACCACCTTCAGCAACTTGCACATGTTGGTTTATGATAGCAAGAGCAGCTCCTAACATTTTGTCTGACTTAAGCTTTTTAAGCTTTCCCTCTTTGTATACTGCAGTGTTGCAGAGTTCTTGGGAAAAAACAGGGGGGAATGCTGTTTGCAGAGTTTAAAGTGCTGGGCTGGGCTGGGCTAGTCTGCTGCCTGTGTAATTGGCTGATTCTGATATATTTCTCCTGGCAGCTCTGCTAGTTCTCCTTGGTTAACTTCCTACTACTTCTTTTCCTTCCTTTTGCCTTTCTGTTTACGCCTGAGGCAGCGCCGCACAAACAAGTGCAAACGAGCACACACTTGCGCACACGCTGTGTGCATGTTTGCAAGAAATTTACGATCTTTTAACAGTGTGCACCTTTGGTTTCAGGTTTTCAAATAGGACAACTGTATGCACGCCTCTTGCAATCCTGAGCAACTCAGGGCAAACACAAGCCACTGTGCTCCAATTAGCTTACAGCCTTTCTGACACCCCCCCTCATGATGTCACCTATATTCTACTCTACTACTCACCTACTCCTACTCTTACACACTTGGGACATGACTCACATGCCGGGGAAAATTGGGATTCACTATCCTTATCCTCATTTGCATAGATTGCCTACTAATGCATGGTTACATCTCTCACACTGAGCTTCCCCCCCTTAGCAACTACTACTCAGTGGCCATGTTGTCTTCAGCCTGCCATTCACCTGCATGACAAGATAAGCTTTTCAGTGAAAATGCCTATTTTTGGCTATTTTTAAATTATTTTCTTGTTTTTTTAAGCGCCGCACGTGCGGTGCTGCGCTATGCTTAAACATCGGAGATCGGGGAAAAAAAAGTTCGATTTTTATATTTTTAAACATTTATAAATGCCAATGGCCTTATATTTGGCCATTGGCAGGCTTCCTTAACTGTATGCATCCTTTATTTGGAGCTGTCATAGCTCCGTTTAGCTATTTGCAGAACGGTACTCCGTTACCAACGGAGTACATTTCTGCAGATAACACTAATCTTCCACGGACAGGTTAGTGTTTCCTGGATTGCAAATTTACCTCATTTGCATGGCTTTCAGCAGCAAATGAGGTAATTTGCATACCATGACGCTGTTCGTGCAAAAGTAGCTTTAGCAGCTCTAGTGCATGCCCCTGCCGGCTGTTCCTGGATCGCACGGCAGACATATTGCTGTTTGATGTCTTACACTACTCTACAACTCCGTGCAAGCTTTTGTAAATCCGGCCCTGTGTGTCCGATAACAAAAGAGGACATTTTTATTTATATAAACATGTACTGATTTTTCTGAAGAAAATCTGTGCTTATTATAATCACATTCTTAGTAAAATGTAACTGTATACACTGAGTGCAACTGGGGAACATTCACTAATAGGCTCCTTTTTATGAATCTGGTTCTTGCTGTATTTTTGCAGAATATAGTGTCTTCTTTTTTTGTTTTCATTTACACAAGACTGAACTACAGCACTTCTTTTTCAGTGTAGAGTATGTGTATCATGCTGTGAACTACAGCACTTCTTTTTCAGTGTAGAGTATGTGTATCATGCTGCACTGTTTCAGTGTATGTGCCCCCACATTATACTTGGTGTATTAGCCTCCAATAATCACTGGCTTAAATTTTGGTTAGATAAATGCAAATGTCAGTTCCTGTTTTTTTTTTTTCCTAGTAACTATACATTTCTATATCAAAACTCATTTTGAAGAAACCAAAGAATACATAAGGATATCTAATATAGTTCTGTAACTTCAAAAAGAAATAAGCACTAATATTCTGTGAGTGGGTTCAGAGGCATGAATCGTGACTGTTGTGGATATATCTCCATTTTACCAAAAGGAAGAAAGCAATTAAAAAGACAAACACAGAATTCCAGCAAATGTATCATAATAAAAATGTACAAAACAGTGTAAAAAAACTTCTGTGTGTGGAATATTTTCAGTCCATATATCTCTAGTTAATCACTGTATATTAATCAGGTCAGACAAAAGTAATAGAAGTAGTGAACTTAAACTCGTCTTAAGTCAAAAAAAATATATATATAAAAATATAAAAATATATATAATTGTTCTGTACAATTATATATTTATTACATATTTTTTATTATTTTTTTTTTTACTTAAGACGAGTTTAAGTTCGCTCCTTCTACTACTTTTGCCTGAGCTGATTAACATACAGTGATTAACTAGAGATATATGGACTGAAAATATTCCACACACAGAAGTTTTTTACACTGCTTTGTTTCTGGACCCACTACACTTGTTTAGTGGGTTGTTTTGAGACTTCGGGGATACCATGGAGATTACTTGGTTTTTTTATAATAAAAATGTACCATGCTCATCATTTTGTAAAATGCACTGATATCAAACTATGTAAAATTCTGGTGTGGTCTCACCGAGTCAAAATATTGAAGCTCATATCCACTAATGGGAACTAACATCAAAAATCCAAGTAAAATATTTTGACAACTTTACAATTACCACAAATTTCTTTTTATACCTGTTGTTCCTGGATCTCTTTAGTCACCATGTTTTGGTACATAATTCTTTTGTTTGTTTGTGATTTTTCTGGCGATCTATTAGAGAAGTACCTCGCAGCATGCACAGTAGCAAATCCCGCCCTAACCACACCTCCAGGCCAACAATTCTGTTGCATCTGCTGAATATTCATTTCTGTCTCGAAATGAATATTGATGAATGGGTTCTGTTGGTGCAACATTTCAATCAGGCTGAGGTAATCTGTTTAGCACAGTATTTACATGTGTTGTAGGACCATCACAAAATCCATGATGCCCAAAACCTCTAAACAGGTTGTCAGTACAATACAGACTTTTAAATTTCACTGGCTGAACGTGTTTTAAAAAATTGGTAGTGATGTAAAGAAGCGGGGGGTGTGTGGGGGGGGGCGCAACACCCCCACAAGTGGGGTTCAGGGGTGCTTGCTCCTCTGAAAAAACAGACTAAATGTACTATTTATTTAATGGTTAACTGTGCTTTGGATAGCCGTAGTACCATGCAAATTAGCATGCCTGCCAGTCATCGGGCATTTCCACGCCCATTTTCCCTGTCAATCACTTCAGGCACACCCATATCTGCCCAGAACTGAGCGCAAGGTACTTCTCTCATAGAATGCCATTTTTCTCAGCTTTTAAGGTTTACTAACACACTTGCATCCATATGCAAATTTGGGAACAAATCATTGATATAAAAGCAAAGTACATAAGTAGTTACTAGGTATAAGGTCAATGAAACCACTGAGGAACCCAGACCAGTTTCCCAGTCAACCCAAAGTACTATCTGGTTAAATAACTCACTCAGAGTTATATAGTAGACAAATGGAGGCCGGGGGAATCAAACACTGATTACAGGAAACAGCTCATAGCTTTATTCTCCTGAGCTAGGTGTCAGATCTACTAACTGCCAGATTGTTTAAATGAGAGGATACTCTTGAGAGCTGCATTTGTAGTCTTAAAAACTTTAAGAACATTGTGTATCCATCACTGACTGACCTTTCACATAAGCCCATATGCATGCTGTTACAGCAAGTTGTTCCGTTTCTTCCCCCTTCAAGATAACATATAATAGTTTCAGTGATTTTTATCAATCAACCCTCTTGCTTGGAGTACTTCGGTTGCTGCCTCATTTCCACATTTCATCACAACTGCCATCACTTTCTTCCTCCCCTCCTCATCAGTCAAATCCATTGTTGTCTCAAAACCCAATACACAAAAGCTGCCATGTTCGTGTTCTGTATTTCCATATTCTTCAGTGGAATATTCCCTAAACCAAAAACAACACTATATATATATATATATATATGTATATTTATATATATATATATATATATATATATATATATATATATATATATATATATATATATATGTATATATATATATATATATGTATATATATATATATATATATATATATATATATATACACACACACACACACACACATATACATATTTCCTTCATTCATACTACAGATGGTTAACTTCTCCCAGCTGTTGCAAAAATCTAATTTCCATTCAAAATCCATTTTGGAATACTTTTTCAACTAGTTCAAGAATCTGTCAACAGGTAGTTCCAAGATGGCTGCATACTGAGCAGTAAGTTGATTAGAACTCTCCCAGTGTGAAGAAAAAAAGTGGTATAAAAAGCCAGTAAAAGTTAATGATTTGGTTAAAATTCATTTTTTTTGCAATCTGTAGTCTGAGTATTATAAACAGAGTGAAAAAGTAGCAAATGTAATCCATATTCAAGCTGGGAAGGAGGACATTCTGAGGCAGTGCTGTGTATGCAGCTGGAGAGTATAAAGTCAATATAAGCTAAATAGTTCAACAATTTGTACACTCAGCTTTTATACTGGGAACATCAATAGGCTGTCAGTTCTGTCCTGATACTAGGTGCTTAGATTCATGTTCTAACACTGAACGTTAACACAGTCTGCTGGGTAGAGAAGGGTTGCTGTACTTCTGAAAAGCTATATTTGGGTGACATATTAAACCAAATCCCCCAGCTGCTACAGATGACAGTATTTCAAGAAGATGGTAAAGAGCCCGTGATATTTATTAAAAGTGTAGGAAAACTTCTACAGTAGTCCGGTATCCTAGCCTAATGTTCTCTATTAAGTGTAAACACCACCTCGGGCTTTCACTGAAATCAGGCCATAGCTTAGTGGGACTGACATAGTCAACAAAAAGTAAAATACAAAATAAATCACCTCTTAGTACTAAAAGATACAGTCAATATACCCACAATATCCTCCTTACATTTATTTTCCCCTTCATTAGCCATTTCGCCAAGAGAAAGTAGCCGCGTTAATAAAAAGCATAGGAATATGAGGGCAGTCTTTGATAGCAGAGTACAGGAATCAGAAAAATATATAAAATATATGACAAAACATTTCTTCACAGATAAGTAAAACCCTGGCCCTCCTCCAAAAAGAAAACTGACTTTCAGAGAGCACCTGTACTTCTTGGTAAATAGTCAAGAAGTCCCCCTTTTAAAACAACTTTTGGAGAATGTGCCTTCCCCACAATCAGACCAGTATTATGGAATAAACTCCCTTCAGAAGTAAAAGACCAATTCTCTCTTCTTGGGTTCAAGACTGCCCTTTACAATTACCTGCACCATGTAGTAACGTAATTGCTTTAAGGACCATGGTTGACATTTTTATAATCTTTAACAACTTTTGTATCCATCAGTTTTACTTTGTATGCACTGTATATTAATTTCAACTCAGGTAGGCATGACTATCACTACTTTCAAGTCGTGTGCAACTATCTTCAACCCTGAATTTGTTTTTTTCTAATTAATGTTTTAATTGTGTAACATATGTAAAAACTATACTCATTCACTGACATGTAATAATTTGGCTTCTTCATTGATTCCACTCGCATAATTCTTTTCTCATTTTGCTTCATTCTGTTTCTGTTAGTTACTTGTTTTATTTCAGTTGTGTGGCTTTGCACTCTGGTCATGGCTGAAAAGGGTTCTTGAACCAAACTACTTACCTGGTTATCAAACATACATACATACATAAATAAATACATACATACTGGTTACTACTGACACCTTCAGACTTGATGTTTCATTATAGCATCTGGAAATAGTATGAAGTAAACATCACAACATTCTAATGTCTAACAATTGGTGCTACCAAGTCTTTTAGGTTTTGGAAGGTTAACTTTAAAGGAAAATATGTTTTGGATATTATACCTTTTGCATCTCACCTGAAGCTGCACTGTTTGCATTGCATGATTGGGAAGCAGTGTTATTACATTTTATTTATAGTTCACACTTAACAAAAATTGAAGAACAGAAGATAAGTAAGCTGAGCCTTAAAGTTAGATGCTTGAAAGCTTCCACAAATAACCTTTATAATACAGAAGAAAAATATGTTCTCATATATGCACAATCTGCAGAATTTCCATTGCCCATATATTGGTTCAAGTGGAAATAAAGTGTAATGTGATTGCATAAAAAGGTTACAAACTATAATAAAAATCTCAGCTTCCATCAATGTAAAGTGTTCTATACATTACAATGGGATGGCATTCATACACATAAATGGTGTTATGTTGAACGGTTGCATGTTTATTTATTTATTTTATATGTTAACCAGGTAGGTGGATTGGTCAGTTTACTCTATTCAGGATAATAGCTTACAGGGGACATTCAAAAGGATGTCTTCATTTTTTAGACAAGCTTTTAATCGGAACTCAAATTTCACATACAGTGTGATTGCCTAGCTGGACAGAGCATATGCTTCTCAGACTTTCCACGGCAGGCTGAGTACAGAGCTCATGATAATAACTAGTACAACAGGCATGCAGTTTCTGTATAAGCATGATTAATAAAACAGATACTTCATGCCACTCTACTTTCTAATGCATCTGTGAAAGACATTACTTGATGTCTACAGGCTAAATTGCGATGAACTTGGATAAATGGAGTTCTAATAGTTCTATTTCTCCTCACATTGTTTTCAAGTGAAGCTGGTTCACATAGGAAGGCATAAAGTAGGGTGCCTAGAACATTTGGATGTTGCTGTAAATAACTTTAAATAACATCAAGTCTGAGAACTTTGAGTTTAAGTATTTATTCACATTTTGTTCCAACATTTGTTATGATACATTTTTATACTGTGTTATCACAACCACAGACACACACACACATACAGAAAGATGCACACATACACATATACACACATAGCTTGTAAAAAAATCCAGTAATGAAATAAAGTTGAAAGTAGTTTAAGCTATAAACAAGTCTTTTTTTCTTCTTTTCCAGCATTTAATAGAAAGCATAATTAATCAAATAGTGAATTCTTTTAAATTCTAAGATTATAACTAAATGCTGTCTTCATATAAAATACACATCTTTTAAACAATTTTGTACATTGTAAACTGGCAGAGCAATCTAATGCAAGTTAAGCCTCTGGCAATGCTATTGTTAGTGTCAAAATTAAAGTCAGCAAGCACACTTTTGTGTTTGAAATTATTTTCTCCCAAAGCATTCATGCAGATGCCATTTTATCTGCACTCTAGCAGAAACAAAACAAATCAAACAATAGAAGAAATTATTAGAAATGAAAAAATAGTCTATTTGTTAATACCTTTTATGCCGAGGCTGATATTTTCCACTACTGTTATTAAAAGCAGGCACAAAATTGCTTTATATAATCCTGTACCATAAATGCTATTTCTGATCATGTGCCACATGTATTATAAAGCTTCATTTCTCTTCATGCACAGGACACTTAGTTGAGTTGTTATGGATGCTATGCTACTTCATCATCCAGTGGATGTTAATGCCATTTTTTTAGGTAATCTACATTCCACATTTGTCATTTCCCAGGAAAGGTATTAGTTATGGTTGCCACATATGTAATTGATAAAGCTAAGTGGATAAGCAACATATCAGAAATGTTAAGGGTGTCTTACTTATGCAGAATTTCTGTATGACTGAGGACTTTATTGCAGTTAGAGATGTGGTCGCCCACGCTAGTTAAGACTTCCTGGAAAGCACGGTAAAAGAACAGGATGGGATTTAGTGGTGATGTTAGTGGTAGCAATGACACCACAGCTTTCTCAAAGTACTGCGAGGGTCAGTAGTGTCCTTAGTATTTTTTCCTAGTTCTTTTATCACATGAGAAAGCACTTCAGATTTGAGTTAATCATAAATAGTCACCACAGCAGAAGGCCTATTCAGCCAAATGTGGAAAGAGGGGAAGAACATGCACAGAAAGGTTGACATAAACCTTTTAAAAAACATGAGGCAATTAAAAAAATCATTACACTGAATGCATTGACTGGGTAAGTAGGACTTGCTCCCTGCAGGACCAATGATAGCACTTGATAGGAAGATTACTTGAGCACACACACACACACACACACACACACACACACACGCACGCACGCACGCACGCACACACACACACACACACACACACACATGCACACACACACACAAAACAAGGCTAATCAACCTTTGACATGGTTTATGAATGTGAGTTTCATTTTTAATATACTGCTAGATATGTGTTCACTTGCACAGATTTTATATTTTTTTATTATGCGTTTTCCCCATCCTGTCAGCTGAACATCAATCCTCATTCTACTGCTACCAAGAACGTTTTTTAATTTTTTCCCATTAGTCAGAGAGTCCCTGTTGTGGAGATGAAAGCTGACCAGAAGGGGTCATCATTCAGGCAAATATGGAGTTGTTTGAACCTTGCTTACATCTGGCAATGTAACCAATAATGGCATTGGTATCTAAGCACTAACATTGTCCACAGTAGCTGACGAGAGTGCCTGCATCACTGACCAAGGCTAGTATGTCCAATGCCCGTGTATGATGTGTGCTACCATCACCTTGATAAGTTAAGCACTCATCCCCAGTTAAAGATGTGCTACCATCATCTTGATAAGTTAAGCACTCATCCCCAGTTAAAGATGTGCTACCATCACCTTGATAAGTTAAGCACTCATCCCCAGTTAAAGATGGTGCTACCATCACTTTGATAAGTTAAGCACTCATCCCCAGTTAAAGATTGTAACTTTGTCACCTACAAGTTTTCAGTGCCTGTGGCAAAGCATCATACTAGGCCATCCCTCCTACCCCTAGGATAGGTGATTTGAAGCTAGACACTCACTTCTACCCCAGGCCCAAGGTACTATTCTATCCTGCATACTCAGTCATAGTCAGGGCTTTACCCCTCCATACCACTGAGCTGAGTACACAGACGTATTATACCATGAAATGAAATTGCTTTGTGACAGCATGTATCACAAATGAAAATGAATCTGAATAAATTGCCCAGTTTTACAGATTGCATAATCAAAAAAGATGCCAAAACGATGAAGTTATTTTAAAGCAGAGTAGACAAAGTGTCACATGATCTGCTCAAAAGGTAATATGAAGGGATACTGTATAAACTGACTATACTTTAAAAAAGAGAATAGAAACATAGGTTCTTAGGTAAGTACTAAGCTAGCTGCACTTGGCCATTTCATGCCTAGCCAATTTCTCTTTTTGAACTTGAATTAATGTATTCCATTTAGTTAGAGATTGACCTTACCCATCCTATGGTCAATAATTATATATTATCCCTAATGAGAATAACTGGGATCAGAACCACAGATAATTTGAGGGGAGTGGGGATTCATAGGTTCATAGGTTCATAGGTGTGTACTAGGCCAACGGCCCTGGAGCCTTTACAAGCCTAGCCCATAGAAATGCCCTGGCATCATGCTGCCATTAGTTCCCAGTGCCCCTATCAAGTAGACCCACTGAAGTGATCCCTGGGGTGAACTTTCTATTTCCCATCCACTCATCAAGATTTCTCTTGAAAAGGGCCAGTGATGTGCTCTGCTTGACATGTATGGGAAGTCTATTCCAGAGCATGGGCAGTCTCTGGGTTATGAACCTGTCCCTCCGGCATATTCTTTTGACTGTGGTAATGAGGTTGAGGTCCCTGGAGCGTGTGGTGTGGAAGGATTGAGATTTCTTTAGATCTAGCATTTCTAACAGAACTGGGTCAGACATGGCTTTGTAAGTCAAGCAGACATCGCCTCTTAGTAGATGATATGAGACAGAGAAAAGCTGGTGTGTTTTGAGTCTGTCCATATAGGGCATGTGTTTAAGGCCCAGGATCCTCTTTGTGAGGTACTTTTGTGGCCTTTCCTGCTGTTGCAGGTGTTTAGTAAGGTGCATGCAAAATGGGGCATTATATTCTATTATTGCTCTAATGAGGGAAGAGTAAAGAGAGATGATGACCTCTTTTTTCCTGGATGCAAAACCCTTGGTAATGAGCTGTGTCACATAGAAGGACTTTCTGACCACAGTGGCAATGTGGTTCATAGGTTGGTACTAGGCTATTGGCCCTAGGGCCTATACAAGCCTAGCCATAACATTTCCCCAGCTATTTTCCCAGGAATTTTACTTCCTTGGTCCTTTGTCTAGCAGGGTGACTGATGCGATCCCCAGGGTGAATTTAATATCTCCCATCCAGTCGTCAAGGTTCCTTTTGAAGAGGGCCAAAGAGGCACTCTGCTTGACATGTATGAGCAGTCTATTCCAGAGAATGTGGAGTCTCTGGGACAGGAATCTATCCCTCCAGCATGTTTTGTTCATTGTAATGACCAGGTTTAGATCCCTTGAGCGCGTGGCTCTGAGGGATTGGGATTTCTTTAAGTGTATTAGGTCCAACAGTTCTGGGTTTGACATGGCCTTGTATGTTAAGCAGAGATTGCCTCTGAGTAGACCATATGCAACAGAGTATAGCTGGAATTTTTTTAGACAGTCAGGCTAAGGGCATCTGCTTTAGGTCTGTGATTCTTTTAGCAAGGTATTTTTGTGGCATTTCCAACTGTTGCAGATGTGTTGTGAGGTACATACCAAACGGGGCATTGTACTCTTTAATGGGTCTAATCAGGGATGAGTACAGAGGGACAATGACCTCCTTCCTCCTGGATGAAAAGCCCTTAGTAATGAGATGTGCAACACAGAAGGATTTCCTGACTGTTGTGGCAATGTGATTATTGAAAGTGAGACCACTGTCCACCTGTGTCCCTAGGTCCCTTATCACACTTTCGGTGTTTAGTGTACTGCCACTTATGTGGCAATTCATGGGTACATGGTTTTTCCCAAAGGGGATAACTATACATTTCTTGGCATTGAGCTTCAGCCCATGGCTCTGGCACCAAGCATCTGTCTCTGTAAGGCCCTTTTGTAGGATATCCACATAATTTGAGGGCTCGATAATGGCTCCCAGTTTGCAGTCCTCTGTGAACTTTGTTAGCTGGAGTCCCTTGGTGTTAGCTTGTACTTCAGAGAAGTAGATGCCAAACAAAAGCGGACCCAGGACTGCCTTGTATTGCAGACACAGGTCACATCTTAGCAGTTGTAGGATACCAAGTATAGTGTCAGGGCCTTGAGTCAGTCCATGTAGGACATGTTGTTTAGGCCTTGTATTCTTTTAACATGATAGAAATATGTTACAACAGTAAGAATAGTACGTTAGCACAAGTTCTACAGAAAAAAATGCTACATAATCAAAAATAACACAAATGCAGAACAAAAGTATTATTTGCAGACATTAATATTTATGAGACATGTATATCTCAATAAAAACAGAGTGGAAGTTGAATGCCACAATGTTCCAGAAGTGATAACTGCAGCGAAGCTTGTGGAGGGAATTTAATCTACATGAATTAAGGAATAACTTAGCAAATCAAAACAGTGAGTTATGGTAGAGATGATGCATGTTTTTAAAAATGCAGGAATATTAGCAGAATAGAAAGCACATTAGCTCTTGTTAATGATCAGATTCATTAGTTTCAATTTAATTTCATTATATTACTGTTTAGTGCTATTAAATATCAAATCAATGAGGTCATTTAATATAACTCAAGTAGATGTGATAAAACATTTGATTGCTGGTGATGTTGCATACAAAGTTGAAAGTTTGTTATAAAGATGTTCTCATTCATGTATCATGTTGGTATGTACAGATATGTAACATTATGAATACATGTGAGTCTATGGATACTGTCTTGTTTGAAGGAAAGAAATGAGAGACCGAGATGGAGATCAGATAAAAATAGACTGGTCAACATAGTTCAGCATCTGTGCTTTTCAATAAAAGAGAATTGAATGATCCCCAAAGACGTCAACCACGTTTTGCTGTGATGTGACCTGAGAGTTAAGAGGTATCAAGCAGGGGTGTAATTAAGTAAATCACTTCCTGAAAGCTGCTTTGTTAAAAAAAGCAATGTGTTAGGCATTTTGCTGATGTAGTGTAAGTAAAGTATATGTAAACTCAATTGTAGATAGTTGAGAGAAAGAAAGAACTTTAAGTAGCAGAAGAATAATGTATTATCTGTACAATAATTGTACCCATTTGAAGGACTGGTTTTGAAATATAAAGGCAATTTTGAACCCCATATTTGAGTTAATAACAGGTAATGTTATGTATGAAACTAGAGAGAGAGAAGTAATTGATGAGAATATTACTATAAAACACTATCCATAATTTTTTTAAATTTTGTGTTCTTGTTTTTTTTTTTTTTTTTTTGCTGTCAGACATTTTCCATCTTTTGAAAACAATTACAGCTGCAATAACTGATAGGTGAAGAAACGTCCATTTTTTGAAACAGCTACAGGAGAAAAGGTATGGTAAGTTGACAGCAAACTTAGAACACAGTTATAAAATGGTGCAGAGAGTCTTAATACATCCATCTTATTTTCTGGACTGCATGTCCACTGTCTCTTTCCTTGAAACAAATTCTCCAGACTACGAAATCCAGGCACAGGTTTTTTTGTCATCAAACAGGGCCTTGGTGTATGCAAGCTGCTTTTTCATATCTTCACAGTTTTGTTCTTCACCTAGCTTGGCATTAATCTGTCAAGGAGAAGAGTAAACAAAGTGTAATTGTTGCTTCCATTTTTAATGTTAATCGGTTACACAACACTTTATACAAATGCAATGTTTTTCCTTTGCTTGTTTTAAGTATTATCTGAAGTAAATGTTTAATGCATATAACTTACCTAGCATATCAGAGACTAAAATACCACAGAACACAAATATAATATATACAAACTTAATATTTTGTGCCCAGCCCCATTACATAGAGGGATGAAGCCTTAACCATGCCCCAGGAGACCTGTGTTTTATTTGAAGCAAGAGCGTCCGAGGGACTGTGCAAAGAAGGATGAGACTGAGCAGCTAACTCAAGCTTGCTCATCCTGGGGGAAGGATAGATAGGAGGCTGGTAGGCCAATGGCACTGGTGACTCCTAGTGGTGGCTCTTTATATTGCACATCTGCAGATGTATGTTCATAGGTTCATAGGTTCATACTAGGCTATCTGCCCTAGGGCATTTATAAGCCTAGCCAGAATGTGTTTGGCTTTTGCCACCCATTTTAAATTTATTTTGCTATGCCCTTTTTCGAGGTTAGTATACTGTGCCTCTGTCTAACAGTGACACAGAAGTGATACCCGGGGTAAACCTACGATCTCCCATCCACTCATCAAGATTCCTCTTGAAGAGAGTCAATGAGGGACTCTTCCTAACCTGAACTGGGATTTTATTCCAGAGTGAAGGGAGCCTCTGGGTTATGAATCTGTCCCTCCAGCATGTCCTATTTATTTCAGTGCTGAGGTTCAAGCCTCTCGAGCGCGTAGCTCGATGGGATTTGGATTTTCTGAGGTGCAGCATGTCCATTAATTCTGGGTTGGACATGGCTTTATACATCAGGCACAGATCGCCTCTGAACAGGCGGTATGCCACTGAGTATAGCTGGAGTTTCTTTAACCGGGCAGCATATGGCATCTGTTTGAGCCCTTTGATCCCCTTGGTGAGGTACTTTTGGGGTCTTTCCAGTTGCTGCAGGTGTCTGGTAAGGTACATCCCAAAAGGGGCATTGTACTCAATTATGGGCCTGATGAGGGATGAGTAAAGAAGCACAATGACCTCCCCTGATCTAGATGTGAATCCCTTCATGATTAGGTGGGCTATATAAAATGTTTTTCTAACCACTTTGGCCACGTGGTTGTCAAATGAGAGATTGCTATCAACTTGGGTCCCCAGGTCCCTAATTACTTCTTCTGTACTTAATGGATTACCACCTATGTGGTAATTTGTGGCACTTTGTTTTTGCCAAAGGGATGACTATACACTTTTGGCATTTAGCTTGAGGCCATGGCTCTGGCACCAGTTGTCTGTTTCTATGAGGCCCTTTTGGAGGATGCTTGTGTCGGCTGGAGAGTCGATTATGGCGCCCAGTTTGCAGTCATCTGTGAACTTGGTCAGCCACAGTCCTTCCATGTTGGCCTGTACCTCCGAGAAATATATACCGAACAAGAGAGGTCCCAGGACTGAGCCTTGTGGGACACCACTTGTAACTGGTTTGGAGTGTGACATGGCTCCAGCAATTCTAACCATGTGGGTTCTGTCCTTGAGCCAGTTTGCAATCCATCTAGTGACATTTATTTATTTATTTCCAGTTTGATAACCGGGGAAGTCCACTGGGCCCGAAAGCCCGTTTTCAGTGGAGGCCCGGGGAGAAAAGCTCCATAATAATACATTACACACAAAAACACTCTGTGTTCTAACAGCTTAACACTTTAGCAATTTCCAAAAATGTAGTACATTTGGCAGTATACTTAAGAAATTAATATAATTATGCAACTGTATTGTTAGTGTAGTAGAGAGAGATAAAAGGAAATTATACATAGATCTTGAATGCAAGAGCAGTAAAACAGACGAGAAGTGAAGGAGATGCAGAAAATTTAAAGGAGAAGAGGTGTCAGGAGGAAGATGAAAAAGAACAGTTAGACTAATATTCATTTTGTGTTTGAGTCAAAAGCACAACTTATAAAAAAGGCAAAAGATTAAACTGTGAGACTAGACCTGCAAGTGGGCAGTGGGAGGAGAACGCTTAAAAGGAATTAATACAGGGTTTAATCAGGGAAGAGAGTGGAGATAAAGAAGTAGAGGGAGGGGAGCCAAGGAGAGAGTTAGAGGAAGGGGGACCAGAGGGGGGGAAAATGGATGTATTAAAATCTAGGTAGGAAGTATACAATTACATTTCCAGTTTTGGGAGAGGTGAGAATGGAGAAGAGATTTGAAGTGTTCATAGCTAGTAGTGACTCTTAGAAGGGAAGGAAGCAAGTTCCATTTTTTAGCTCACATAGGGGTTTATATTTAAGCTGGTGAGCTTATCTATAATGCCCGAGTGGGGTATTGTATCGAAGGCTTTTGCGAGGTCCAGGTAGGCTGTGTGGACCACCTTCCCCTCGTCAATGGCCTTGGTGACTGTTTCAAAGAAATCAACCAGGTTTAAGAGGCAGGATCTGCCCTTAACAAAGCCGAACTGGGTAGGATCCAGTGTCTGTAGGTCCCAAATATCTTTATTTATGAGGTCCATGATGATCCTTTCCATAGCTTTGAAGACCAAGCTAGTAAGGCTTATGGGGCAATAGTTTCCAGGATCCATTGAGGCACCACCTTTATGGAGAGGGACCACTGTTGCTGTACGCCACTCTTTGGGCACATATCCTGTAGTAAGGCTGAGATTGAACAGCAGTTTTATGTTTGGGTTTAGCTCTTAGCTCTTCTTGGAGTTCATGTAGGACGCAGCCCGGGACACCGTCTGGTCCCATTGATGCTGTGTTTTTTGCTTTGGAGAGGGCGGCTCTTACCTGAGCATCTGAGATGTCAGGGGGGCAGCACTCTGCGGGGATAGATTTTTGCCCTTTGGGGGGGGGGGGGGATTTTGCGCTGAACATGTCAGCTAGGATGTTGGCAATGTCTGTGGGTTTGGTGTATTTTTTGTCATTTTGGACTAATTCTGAGCATATCTGGGAATTACCACCCAGGTTCCTAACATAACTAAAGAAAGCCTTGTGATTATCCTTAGTGTCCTGTGCAATTTTTCTCTCGAAGCTGGCCTTAGACAATTTTATGAGTGCCCATAGTTTTTTGCTAATACTGATCAGTGATGCCTTCCCTTTTTGGGATTTTGCTCTATCATTTAGTAGCTTCCTCCTTCTATTGTATAGTTTGTTTATGGCTGGGGTCCACCAGACAGGACGTCTGCCTTTGGAGGATTGGGTCTTGGTTTTATTTGGGATCGCATGATCCATGCATTCCTGAATGTGTTCATAGAATGCATTTATAAAGGATTCTGCGGTCTGGGCCGTATTTTCCACAGGCCCGAGGGTTTTGAAGGATTCCACCTCAGTTTTGAGGAGTGTGAAATTTGCTTTAGAGAAGTTTTTCACTGTGGTTTTCTGGGCAGGGGGTGGGGTCGGGATGTGAATATCCAGTGAGATTAGTTTATGGTCTGATCTTACCAGTGAGGGATACACTTCTGGTCTGGAGCATAGAGTCCCCATGTTGGTGATGATCAGGTCCAGTATGTTTTCCCCTCTTGTGGGAGTGGTAACAAGTTGTTCCATAGCATTTGAGTTTATAAATTCTAGGAACCTTTGGGCTAGGGTGTTGGAGCTAGAGTAATGCTCCCAGTCTATGTTTGGGTAGTTGAAGTCACCCAATATAATGGTGTTTGGAGAGACCTTCATATTTTCCAGTGTTCTCAGGAAGGCCGAGTGGGGTTCCTGGGTTTGGGAGGGTGGTCTGTAGCAAGCTATAAACTGGAAGGCAGTTTTACCCACTGTTAGTTGCACATGGATAGTCTCTGATGCTTCGTGCTTTGCCACCAACCTGGAGGTGTGGGTATCTTTGATGAATATCGATACTCCCCCTCCTTTTGTGGTTCGGTCCAAGTTTTGGGGCCGAAAAGCATGGTATCAGGTATAACCTGGTAGTGCTGGGGTGCTCTCGGGAGCCCTGAACCAGGTTTCTGTTACTGCACAGATATAGATGTTCTCCAGGATAAGGAGAGTTTCGAGTGCATGCATCTTGAGGTTTAGACTTCTGGTGTTGAGTAGCATTACTCTTAGTTTCTTATCCCTTGTGATACCTATGGAGGTGGGCTTGTCTTTTGAGCCTTGCCTAAAAAAGGCACTATGGGGGTAGCAAGAGCCTTTGCCAATATCCAAATGCCCAGGGGTGACAGGTGCAAGCCGTCCCTAGTGAAGCATCGTGGCTTGTCGAGCATATCATCCCAAGCTGACAGGCATTGGATCCCCTTTGAATGACACCAGTACTTAAGCCAATTGTTGAAATTTATCATCTTGTCTTCATATTGTGGCATCATTCTTGGTGAGGGTAAGATGCTACTCAAGGTCAGGGTCATACCGGCCTGGGCTACATGCTCAGAGAGCTCCTCTATGTCTCTTTTCATGTAGTCCAGGGAGGTACGTCTCAGGTCATTCATACCAGTATGGACAATGACTGAGTCATATTTGTACTTGCCTTGGCGTGACCTGAGTGCTTGTGTTATGTGTCGGATCCTAGCACCCGACAGGCTGCTCACCATGACCCTCTCCTTGTTCAGCCTGGTGAGTGGGACGTCAGTGTGCCTGACGATAGAGTCACCTATTACAAGTGTATCAGGTGTGTTGTTTAGTCTTAAGGGCTGTGACTGTTCGGCACACTGGCCTTGTGAGATATGTGTTGCATGTGTTTTGTTTTGGGGTAGTGGTTGCTTGGGTGTCTGCTTTGGAGGTCTCTGCTGCTTAGGCAGATCTTTATTTAGAGCCTCTGAGTATGTTTTTGTGTGATTATGTGTTTGGTTTGCTGTCATGGTAGGTCTATGTGAGACTGGAATTGTAGTGAGTGTGGTTTCCTTCTCCTCCTGACTGGTTATGCCAGTACTGAGTTGAGAGAGCTTAGCCTCCAGTTTGGCTATATGGTTGCATCTCTCACATGTGTTGGAATTTGTTGGGAGGAGGAGAGGGTTGTCTGTGTACATGAGGCAGTTGTAACATTGCCTCAAGATTCCCAGATTCACCAGCTGGACCGGAGAGGAGATTGACAACTGACCTTTGGACATGCTAGAATAATATTGGGAATTCCTTTATAATTGAAAACAAGGGCCAGTAGGGAGTGAGGGTGTAGTGCTTTTAATTTTTAGTGCTGACTTATATAATTGCTTTAGTGAGCAAGTGCCAGGTAACTTAAGTGCAATGTGTTACAGGTAACTTAAATGCAAAAATGACAAACAGTAACTTTCTTTCAAGTGAAACAAGGAAATAAGTACAGTAAGCAATGCAGATATCACTAGTAATCCACAGAAGCGCTGAGAAGCCGTGTATTAGGTGGAATTAGCATTCCAGGGAAATAACAAGCAAACAAACAACAAACAAGCATATAAACAAAGCTAGATTCAGCAGGCCTGGATCTAGTCTATGCTACAGCAAACAAGGTGTACCAATTTCAGTAAGATACAGTTCAAATATTCAGGCACTATAAACCTTTAACCAGAAATTCCCAGCTCAGAAGGGCAGAGTCCAGCCTGTTCTCCCACAAGAGTGCAGACCACGAACCTTCTTAATGTAAAATAACTGGCCTGAAGCCCAAGTGCTTAAACCAGAACTAATACACTTTAAGAATAACAGACACTGGGCTCTCAATCAGCAGTTCCCAACTTAGAAGGATGAAAGCTACCTGTCCTGCCACCACAGTGCATGCCACAAACCTTCCTAATGTAAAACAACTGGTCTGAAGCCCAAGTGCTTAATCCAAAAGACTTAGAATGATAGCTACACTTTAATCAAGTTACTACCAAGCAGTAATAAATACAATTGAATACTTTAGAGAATGCCTGGATTAGTGCTCAAGTTACACAAACAAAGCTAGATCCAGCAGGCCCGAATCCAGTCTATGCCACAGCAAACAAGGCACACCAACTTCAGTAAGAAGCAGTTCAGATATGCATGCACTATATGCATTTAACCAGAAATTCCCAGCTCAGAAGGGCAGAGTCCAGCCTCTCCTACCACAAGAGTGCAGACCACGAACCCTCTTAATGTAAAATAACTGGCCTGAAAGCCCAAGTGCTTAAACCAGAATTAATACACTTTTAGAATAACAGACACTGAGCCCTCAATCAGCAGTTCCCAACCTAGAAGGATGCAAGCTACCTGTTCTGCCACTACAGTGCAGACCACAAACCCTCTCAGTGCAAAACAACTGGTCCGAAGCCCAAGTGTTTAAACCAAAAGGCTTAGAATGAGTTACACCAAGCAGTAATAAATACAATTGAGTACTTTTAAGATGATGCAAAAGTAAAATTAAGTAGGTAGAAACACAAGTACAGTAAAAGCAGATGAATTTTTTTTTTTTTTTTTCTGAACAAATGCTGAGAACAAAGAAACAGATTTGAGTGCTGAAACTAGAAAACTGGCTAGTTATAAGAAAAAAAAACTAAGCTAGAAGGCTTCCCTCCAACATAGAAGGGCTTGGGGGCTCAGAAGCCTACAAATAGTCTATATCACTTAACAGGAAAGGCAGGAAACAAGCTTACATTTTTTTTTCTGTTTCCCAGATGCTCACTTTGTACACAGTAGGAGTGCCTGAAATCAGAATATGATCTCACTGCACTCAGTTGAGTGAGCAAATGAGATGGGCCCAGAAGGAGTATCCAAACACAAATTTACAAGAGGGGCGGGCAGTTTCAAGGCCACTAAGATTAACACCAAAAACAAAAACAGGGAGGGTGGGACTAACTGAAGAGCAGAGTCAAAACTTCCAGTTCAGTTAATATTCCTGCAACACAGTTAAAATCAATTTAAATACTGTATTTTTTGAAAAAAAAAGTGCAGATAAAGGTACTTAAATTCTTATACGTCCAGTTGAATACAGCTAGTTCTTAGCCGGCCAAAGCTGAGGTTTTTAAGCCGAAAATATTTCACACTGTACCACTTAAATAGACAAGGACAGGAAATCAAAGAATGTGGCTACCCCCACACCTGTAATTACTAGCAAATAATAAAATTCAGCAAGCACTGACTAACTTCCAGTTCAGTTAATATTCCTGCAACACAGTTAAAATCAATTTAAATACTGTATTTTTTGAAAAAAAGTGCAGATAAAGGTACTTAAATTCTTATACGTCCAGTTGAATACAGCTAGTTCTTAGCCGGCCAAAGCTGAGGTTTTTAAGCAGAAAATATTTCACACTGTACCACTTAAATAGGCAAGGACAGGAAATCAAAGAACGTGGCTACCCCACA